>NW_020664487.1:15231672-15232828 GCF_002925995.2 Terrapene triunguis | reverse complement strand
CCCCCCCCCCCCCCGATCATCTCACCCTGCATGGATGTGGAAACCTGTCCCGGATTCCAGGCTGTCGTTAGCCCCTGGGGCAAAAGATCAGCAGAGGTTTCCAAAGGGAAGTTTGCAGCCTTTGCTCAGACCCAAACATTTTCACTTAAAAAAATAAATAAATACCCAAACCCATCCTGACACCCATCTGCTCTGTCCAGATTTGCTGTTATCCCTGTTGAGGCCAAAGTGGTTTGAAAAATTAAAAATCCTTGACACCATTGTGTTGTTTCCCCGTGTTGCTCGTTAGTCTGATGGACCTGCCGATAATGAATAAAGATGAATGCCCTGGGAGCAATGTGTCAGGCAGACAGTTTGTGAAGTAGGAATGTGAATGCTGAAGCCCTCACAAAATGCAGAGGCTTTTCTTAACCTGAGAACTGAAAAATTGCCAGATACCCTGCATGGGTTTGAAAGTGACAAGAGCCTAGCGACTGACCAGAGCAGCATCAGGTTTGAAGTGATGAGGAGGATCTGTGTCATGAAATCTGCATTTCCACTGAGGACTCTTCCATTGCCAGGGTAGCGCTGGCGCAGGTCTGCTGCCCGGCACAGCAATGCTGAGAGGTGCCAGTGTAGACCCGATCCACTGCCCTCAGCCCCCACCCTGACCCTGTTCCCTCAGCCTCCCCCGCAGTTCCCCCTGTACCTCCCACCCCGAACCTACTGCCCTCAGTCCCTGCCCTACCCCAAATCTCTTCTTCGGCCTCTCCCGTCATCCCACCCCCATCACTCCCCCTGCTGTCCCTCCCCCTCAACTTCCCCCCATTCCAGTCCTGCTCCCCTCTGTCTCATCCCCTCCAGACCCTGTCCCTCTCCCCAACCCCCCGACCCTCCCCAGCCCAGCCCCATTGTCTCCCCCGCCCCGCCCCACTCTACACAGCTCTCTACCCTGTCCCATTCATGCTCCCCTCAGCCCCTACCCTACTCCCCCCATCCCACTCCTGTCCCATCCCCCTCAGCCCCCCCGACTCTCCCAGTCCTGTCCCCCTCAGTTCCTCCATCCTGCTTCCCCTGGTCCATCCCCACACACCCACCGACTTCCTCAACCTCCCTCTCCCCAATCCCAGTGCCTGGACTCACCCCCGTCCCACTCAGGACATGCAGGAAAAAGCAG
>NW_020664487.1:15176978-15231572 GCF_002925995.2 Terrapene triunguis | reverse complement strand
CCTGCTCCCCTCTGTCTCATCCCCTCCAGACCCTGTCCCTCTCCCCAGCCCAGCCCCATTGTCTCCCCCGACCCGCCCCACTCTACACAGCTCTCTACCTTGTCCCATTCATGCTCCCCTCAGCCCCTACCCTACTCCCCCCATCCCACTCCTGTCCCATCCCCCTCAGCCCCCCCGACTCTCCCAGTCCTGTCCCCCTCAGTTCCTCCACCCTGCTTCCCCTGGTCCATCCCCACACACCCACCGACTTCCTCGACCTCCCTCCCCCCAATCCCACTGCCTGGACTCACCCCCGTCCCACTCAGGACATGCAGGAAAAAGCAGCAATGGGCTTAAATTGTAGCAAGGGAGAGTTAGGTTAGACATTAGGAAAAACTTCCTAACTGTAAAGGTAGTTAAGCACTGGACAAATTACCTAGGGAGGTTATGGAATAGCAGTCATTGGAGTTTTTTGAGAGGTTAGACAAACACCTGTCAAGGATGGTCTAGTTGTTATTACTCAGTCCTGCCTCAGTGCAGGGGTTTGACTAGATGACCTGTTGATATCCCTTCCAGTCCTACATTGCTATGATTCACACTGAATTGCCTTGTGCCACTGTCTAGTAGTAGTGGCACACAGTTCTCTGACATGCAGGTTTATAAAACTGTAGTTAATATACAGTTTAGAGCATAGCAGTTTTAAAGCTCTGCATGTTCAGACCAACTGAGCTGAAAATTGTGATCTATAGTATTCAAAACTATTAAGATGTGGGCTGAAATAAAATCAGCATGAATTGCTCAACAATATCAATGGAATCAGCATTGCGCTGCTATATATTGTAAAACATTACAGTGAAATCTTGCAAGTATTACATAGCACGCCGCCTTGCCCAAGTGGTAACTAAGCATAACATCTCCCTGTTTCAATATTCTTAACTTGTATCCCATAGCTCCTAGAAGTTGTTTTTTTTTCAAACACTGAATACTGCTAAGTTATGAGTTTTAACAGGTTTTTTTTTCTTTTAAACCACAGCACTGAATGTTATTCTAAAATTGCTTTCCAAATATTCTTAAACTCCCAGTTTATCCCCTGCTGATGTTCATTGTGAAAAGTATTGCAGGTCTAATAATAATATTTGGCACTTTTGTAATTCACTGTCCAACCTGTGTTTTGTGCCCTCCTCTGGTGGATTTTTAGAGGATAACTGTATAGCTACCAGCTAAGGGAGTTATAGCTTGAACTCAAGTAGTAGAAGCTCATGCTTTTAAGTCTGGATGGCTCAGGTTCAATCTTTGGTGACTAGCTATGATGGAGGTTGCTACACTTATAATCCCCTTAATCAGAGGTTCTGAATATGCTTTGTTGTAGGCAGAGCTAGCCTATAGTTAAGCAACCGAAAATTTAGAATGGGAAGTGTTGAAATGTTGGGAAGCCTTATAATTTTGCCAGTCTGGAACGAACATCCCATCTGAGGGATGGGGGCGGGGAGAGAAGAGAGTGAGACAGGACCAGGAAACTGGGACAAGGAATCCAGAGCGGTAGTGGGGGGCAGTTGAAATCAGATGAGGAGCTGGGGCGGGTTAGACAGCAATAGGATAGACATAGACTGGAGGGGACGGGGAAGAAGGGTCTTTGACTACTAGAGACCACTCCATTCAGGAGCCTGGGATAGACCCAGGATTCCTGAGTTTCACAGTTCCTCTTCTGTCAGCAGATATCTGTGAAACCCAGTGGCAAAAAAAGTGTCTCATCCCCCTATAGAGCTGATCTATCACATATAGGATGACAACCTACTGCCTCTGCCATCACTTACTCCATTAGCTCAAGTGGCAGAAGTCTGTGCAGTGGATCTAAAGGTTTATCGGCAGGGTTGGAGCCATGCGAGTTTCACAATGATTCCACATGCCAGAATTTCTGGGGCAGTTCAGTTTTGATTTTTACAAAAAAAACCTGGGGAAATGCATACAGAAATAGGGTGACCAGATGCCTAAATAGGGGAATCTCAAGCAGGAGTAGAGAGGTTATTTTATCTCTGTATTTGGCACTGGTGCAACCACTGCTGGAATCCTGTGTCCAGTTCTGGTGTGCACAATTGAAGAAGGATATTGATAAATTGGAGAGTGTTCAGAGAAGAGTCACAAAACTGATTAAAGGATTATAAAACATGCCTTATAGTGATCGACTCAAGGACCTCAATCTATTTAGCTTAACAAAAAGAAGGTTAAGAAGTGACTTGGTTATAGACTGTAAGTATCTACATGGGGAACAAATAGTTAATATTTGTGGTGGCTTGTGGTGCGGGCTGCAGCAGGGGCCATACAACCCCTCTCGCAGCTTCCTAGGGCCCCCTCTCATGGCTCTGTGCACCTGTGTCTGTCATTGTCATCCTCTCCCCTCCCCCCGCCCCGCTCGCCTAATGTGTCCTGATATTTCACTCTTGCGATCTGGTCACCCTATGCGCATTTGGGGTTTCACAGGGAAGGCCTCTGGCAGCCACTGACAGAGTGTTCCTGGGAGGAGATTGTCCGTCTCTAACAAAGGGTTTCTGTTCCCCCAGATCTCAGCTGCTCAGCAGAATGCGGGAGAGCCGAGTGCTGATGGGCTAGAGGGGTCACAGGAGTCACCGTACGGCTGTGCAGCAGGTGCAGTGTCTGCAGTCACCAGGGGCCAAACCCTGCACTCCAGACAACCCAGGCTAAGGCTCCCTGGATTGCCAAGGGGACTTTGGCTTGGGGAATTGGTTGCTGGTGCCTGTGTCCACAACTGGGATGTTGTCATGGGGCTACTCAATGGTCCATGAAGCGTCATGCGAGCACGGGGAGAATGGGCATTAAAGAGCGAGGCTGGGACCTCTGCGGAGCTGCTGCAGTCGAGCATCCACGGCCAGAAGAGAGACGATGGGAAACTCGCTTCGATGGCTGGCTACAGCCGCAGCAGCTGTCTCATAAAGCTCTGCTCACGCTCTAGCCAACAGAGGCAGGACAAAGAGCCACCCAGTGACAGCCTGCGTTGCAATTAGCAATACGCGGTTTTTCAGTGGATTCTGCTGCCCTGACAGTCTATTTCCTGTAATGTGCACATCCAGCCTCCCTGGCTGACCTCAATGGGAGTTAGGTTCTCCGTGCCAACAGGACAGGGCTGGCCTTACCATGAGGCGAACTGAGGTGGCCGCCTCAGGTGCCAGACTGTGGGGGGGCGCTACTAGGACCCAGAGGGTAGAAAATTGTGTCTGCTGCGGGTGCCTATGTATTCTCTCTGCTCGAGATGCACAGAGATGGTGGAGTGCTGGGCTGGAGGAAGGAGGGCACAAGAGACATAACAGGCAGGCAAAAAGGTGAGAGGGAATAACAGAAAGCAGCAGGAGCTGCAGGGAGAGAGAGGAGGAGGAGCCTCTTATGTACCTCTCCAGCACCCCCAGGAGCCTGGACTGATTAACACCAGCTTCTCAGGGAGCTTCCTGTTTCCTGCTGCTTCCCTGAACCCACTTGAGGAGAACAGGCAGTCAACTGAAGTAGTAAGAGCCAGTTAGGCCCTTAAGACGCTGAGATCTTCCCTCACTCAGACTCTGCTACCAGTCTGCTTATTTGTCCCCTTCAGTTGCGTGTTGAGAGCCACTCTAGCTGGCACAGAACAGCAGTCATGAGTGAAAGAAGAAAACGCCCCTGTGGGCAGCATTCAGAAAAAGAAAGAAAGCAAAGGAAGCTTTTCTATCTAAGCAGGAAGGAGCTCTCCTGAGATACATAGACACAAATGTTCACAGTGAGCCTTCCAGCTGCAGTGAGGATGTGAGTGGTGAGGAGATGCCTGATCTTCCAGTTAGTCAGAGTGCAGGTGACTTGGCAGCTACTGCAGCATCCATATCTCCATCTCAAATGGGTGTAACCATGCACATTCCTGAAGAAAAGTGTAGATCAGAGAAGAGTGTGGTGGAGGCGCAAGAAACAGCTGCTGCTGAGTTTAGGTCCTTAAATCTAGATGATCCAGGACTGTGGACCCACTTGAGCAGTAGCCTGAGGGACTTCCTTGTACTGCATGGGCCACAGCAAGTGAAAAACTTCATGTTCCTCAAAGACAATGAAAATAGAAGTTTCCATCCAACACATTACTGGTGTGAAATCCCTAATGGTGACAAAGTGAAGAGGCCATGGCTTATGTACTCAAAAACCCAGAATGCTGCATACTGTTTTTGTTGCAAACTCTTCCAGTCTAATGTTCCAGCCACATTGGGTTCTACAGGAACAAAGGACTCGAAAAATCTGGCTAGAAATCTGGCATGCCATGAGAAGGCAGCAAATCACCAGAGAGCATTCCATAGGTGGAAAGAGCTTGAGATGAGACTAAGGTTAAAGACCACCATAGATGATCAGCATCAAGAGAAGATTGCATCAGAGTCTCTTCACTGGCAAAATGTTCTGAAAAGGCTCGTTGCCATTGTGAGAATGCTTGCTACCCCAAACCTAGCACTGTGTGGCACTTCAGATCAGCTGCATGTGCCAAACAATGGAAACTTCCTTAAAATTGTGGAGCTGATGGCTGAGGTTGATGCTGTACTCCAGGAGCATCTAAGAAGAGTCACCACCCAAGAAATGGACACACCCCACGACCTCGGAAAAACAATTCAAAATGACATCATACTGTTACTGGCAACAAAAGTCAAACAGAAGATTGTGGCAAATCTGAAGTCAGCAAGACATTACTCTGTTATTCTGGACTGCACACCTGACATCAGCCATATGGATCAAATGACTTTACTGGTGCATGTTGTAACAACAACAGAAGCTAGTGAAAATGTCCCTGCAATGGTGACCATCAGAGAGCATTTTCTAGAATTTATTGACAGGTTTCAGAGTAGCAGCCGTGTTAGTCTGTATCCGCAAAAAGAACAGGAGTACTTGTGGCACCTTAGAGACTAAAACATTTATTTGAGCATAAGCTTTCATGGGCTACAGTCCACTTCATCGGATGCATAGAATGGAACACACAGAAAGAAGATATTTGTACATACAGACAGGGTCGGCTCTAGGTTTTTTGCTGCCACAAGCAACAAATTTTTTGCCTGCCCCTCACCCCAGCCCTGGGCTCTCCCCCTCCCCACCCCCAACTGCACCCTCCTGCCGCCCCAGCCCTGGGTCACTGGTAACTCGCTCCCAGGGCGGGTCATTCAGCAGGAATTTTGGATGTGCACAGAACACAGACAGGATTGGTTCCCATATGGTTACAGAACTGCAGTAAAGTGGAACAATTTTCAGCTTGTGTAACTGGAGGATATCTGGATGCATATTATAAGACTGTCCTACATAAATGAGAAAAAGTTGAGGTGCCTTTATTATTCTTTTGTTCCATTCTTTGTTTCTATGGGGAACGCACTATCACGGTCTTCCTTTTAAACAAATAAAACTAAAACTTAAAAAAAAAAGCAATGGCTGTTGAAAATAGCAATTCCAGTCCTAATAACCACTAGGAAGTATTTCTTGCTCAATTTACTCTATTTTTTCTACAGCAAGTTACAGTGGATCAGTATATTTGGTTTGGGGGAAATGAAGTAACAGCTGCCCAAACTGAGCTTGAGCCCTCCTGAATTTTGAGGAGTTCAAATCTGGAAGGCAGGTGCTAGATTCCCTTTCTGAATTTTAGCTATATCTGGAAAGGAAAGTCAATTTCTGCTTCCATGGCTCAGAAGTGGAAATCCTCCTAAGTGCCTGGTACTGTATCTAAAGCTGCCCAGGTCCAGAGCCTCCCCTCCCTTACTTTTCATTTTAAATTCTAGTGGGATCCACATACCTCCCTTGCTAGGCTTCAGATAGAGAGGTGCACCGTCCATTTAGTCCCCCCGATTCCTTCTTTGGGGGAGAGCCCAGGGCTGGGGCGGCAGGAGGTGCGGGGGGGAGAGCCCAGGGCTGGGGCAGCAGGGGAGTGCAGGTGGGGGCCAGAGCTGGGGTGGCTGGGGGTGCGGGGGGGGGCGGCAAAAAACCTAGAGCGGCTCTGTTCCTACCATTCACAGCAAGCTACAGATTTCAGTTCCATATTCCTTCCCCCTCCCTTTCCTGTTGCTAATGGCCAAGGAAATGCTGGGAAATGTAGTTCTTTCCCTGCTCCAGGGCAGGCTCTATAGGCAGGGAGCTAACCAAGGAACTACAGCTCCCAGGGCCCCCTGTTGGTTCTCAGCTCCCATGCTAGATTCTTGCGCCCCTTGCAAATCTGCCGCCCCAAGCAACTGCTTGCTTTGCTGGTGCCTAGAGCCGGCCCTGTTAATCGCACTGTTAAACAATAATAGAATACCATTTATTTAAATATTTTTGGATGTTTTCTACATTTTCGAATATATTGATTTCAATTACAACACAGAATACAAAGTATACAGTGCTTACTTTATATTTATTTTTGATTACAAGTGTTTGCACTGTAAAAAGAAATAGTATTTTTCAATTCACCTAATACAAGTACTGTAGTGCAATCTCTTTATCATGAAAGTTGAACTTACAAATATAGAATTATGTACAAAAAACTGCATTCAAAAATAAAACAATGTAAAACTTTAGAGCCTACAAGTCCACTCAGTCCTACTTCAGCCAATTGCTCAAACAAGTTTGGTTACAATTTGCAGGAGATAATGCTGCCTGATTCTTGTTTACAGTATCACCTGAAAGTGAGAACAGGCATTCACATGGCACTGTTGTAGCCGGCGTCGCAAGATATTTACATGCTAGATGCACTAAAAATTCATATGTCCCTTCATGCTTCAATCCCCATTCCAGAGGACATGCATCCATGCTGATGATGGGTTCTGCTCGATAACGATCCAAAGCAGAGAGAACTGACGCTAGTTCATTTTCATCATCTGAGTCAGATGGCCACCAGCAGAGGGTTGATTTTCTTATTTGGTGATTTGGGTTCTGTAGTTTCTGCATCTCAGTGTAGCTCTTTTAAGACTTAGACTCATAGACTCATAGACTTTAAGGTCAGAAGGGACCAATATGGTCATCTAGTCTGACCTCCCGCATGATGCAGGCCATAAATGTTGACCCCCCCACTTTCCCTTAACTCTGCTGTTGAAGTCTCCAGATCGTGATCTAAAGACTTCAAGTTGCGGAGAATCTTCCAGCTTGCGACCCCTGCCCTATGCTGCGGAGGAAGGCGAAAAACCTCCAGGGCTACTGCCAATCTACCCTGGAGGAAAATTCCTTCCCGACCCCAAATATGGCGATCAGCAGAACCCCGAGCATACAGGCAAGATTCTCTAGCCAGACCCTCATTTTACCAGCGATGGCCATTATTGCCTAATTGATTAGAATCACGTAATCCCATCAAACCATTCCCTCCATAAACTTATCTAGCCTAATCTTGAAGCCAGACAGGTCTTTCGCCCCCACTGTTTCCCTCGGAAGGCTGTTCCAAAATTTCACCCCTCTGACGGTTAGGAACCTTCGTCTAATTTCAAGCCTAAATTTCCCCACGGCCAGTTTATATCCATTTGTTCTCGTGTCCACATTAGCACTGAGCTGAAATAATTCCTCTCCCTCCCTAGTATTTATCCCCTTGATATATTTAAAGAGAGCAATCATATCCCCCCTCAGCCTTCTTTTGTTTAGGCTAAACAAACCAAGCTCCTCGAGTCTCCTTTCATAGGACAGGTTTTCCATTCCTTGGATCATCCTAGTGGCCCTTCTCTGTACCCGCTCCAGTTTGAGTTCATCCTTTTTATACATAGGAGACCAGAACTGCACACACTACTCCAAGTGAGGTCTCACCAGCGCCTTGTATAACGGAAGCAGCACCTCCCTGTCCCTACTAGAAATACCTCGCCTTATGCATCCCAAGATCGCATTAGCTTTTTTCACAGCCATGTCGCATTGCCTACTCATAGTCATCCTGCGATCAACCAGGACTCCGAGGTCCTTCTCCTCCTCCGTCACTTCTAACCTATGCGTCCCTAGCTTATAACTGAAATTCCTATTAGTCATCCCTAAATGCATCACCTTACACTTCTCGCTATTAAATCTCATCCTATTATTATTACTCCAATTTACAAGGTCATCCAAGTCTCCCTGCAGAATATCCCGATCCTTCTCTGAGTTGGCAATACCTCCCAACTTTGTGTCATCCGCAAACTTTATCAGCCCACTTCTACATTTGGTTCCGAGGTCAGTAATGAATAGATTAAATAAAATCGGACCCAAAACCGAACCTTGAGGAACCCCACTGGTGACCTCCCTCCAATCTGACAGTTCACCCTTCAGTAATACCCGCTGCAGTCTCCCCTTTAACCAGTTCCTTATCCACCTCTGGATTTTCCTATCGATCCCCATCTTTTCCAATTTAACCAATAATTCCTCATGCGGTACCGTATCAAACGCTTTACTAAAATCGAGGTATATTAGATCCACCGTGTTTCCTTTATCTAGAAGGTCTGTTACTTTCTCAAAGAAGGAGATCAGGTTGGTTTGGCACGACCTGCCTTTCGTAAACCCATGTTGTAATTTGTCCCAATTGCCATTCACCTCAAGGTCCTTAACTACTTTCTCCTTCAAGATTTTTTCCAAGACCTTGCATACTACAGAAGTTAAGCTAACAGGCCTGTAGTTACCCGGGTCACTTTTTTTCCCCTTCTTGAAAATAGGAACCACATTAGCTATTCTCCAGTCCAACGGTACCACCCCCGAGTTTACAGATTCATTAAAAATTGTCGCCAAGGGGCTTGCAATTTCTCGCGCCAGTTCCTTCAATATTCTCGGATGAAGATCATCCGGTCCGCCCGATTTAGTCCCGTTTAGCTGGTCAAGTTTGGCTTCCACCTCTGATACTGTAATGTCAATCCCCTCTCCTGTATTTCCCTCTGTCCTACTCTCTCTATTCCTAAACCCTTCATTAGCCTTATTAAAGACTGATGCAAAATATTCATTTAGGTATTGTGCCATGCCTAGATTATTCTTAATTTCCACTCCATCTACATTCTTCAGCGGTCCCACTTCCTCTTTCTTTGTTTTCTTCCTATTTATATGGCTATAAAACCTCTTACTATTGGATTTAATTCCCCTCGCGAGGTCCAACTCTACACGGCTTTTGGCCTTCCTCACCGCATCCCTACATGCTCTAACCTCAATAAGGTAGGTTTCCTTGCTGATCCCTCCCTTCTTCCATTCTCTGTACGCTTTATGTTTTTTCTTAATTGCCCCTTTGAGACGTCCGCTCATCCAGCTAGGTCTAAATTTCCCGCCCACTAACCGTTTTCCCTTTCTTGGGATACAGGCCTCGGACAGCTTGTGCAACTTCAGCTTGAAATAATCCCAGGCGTCATCTGCCTTTAGATCCCTAAGTGTGTTAGCCCAATCCACTTCCCTAAATAGTTGCCTTAATTTATTAAAGTTGGCCTTTTTGAAATCATAAACCTTAGTCACAGTATTATTTCTGTTTATCCTTCCATTTAGTTTAAACCGAATTAGCTCATGGTCACTCGAGCCAAGGTTGTCCCCTACAACCATTTCCTCAACGAGGTCCTCACTACTCACCAGCACTAAATCTAAAATCGCATCCCCCCTCGTCGGTTCAGTTATTACTTGATGAAGGAATTCATCTGCTAGCACGTCTAGGAACATCTGAGCCCTATTATTGTTACTAGCATTTGTTCCCCAATCTATATCTGGGAAGTTAAAGTCCCCCATGATGACACAGTTCTTATCAGTTTTTACTTCCCTAAAAACATTAAGTAGTTCTCTGTCCGCCTCCAGGCTAGATCCCGGTGGTCTATAGCACACCCCAAGCACTATCTCGGGGGAGGCTCTAGTAGTTCTTTTACCCAGTGTAATTATTGCCCATACAGACTCTGTCTTATCCATTCCATCACTTATTATTTCTTTACATTTTAACTCATTATTGACATAACGCCACTCCCCCACCTTTACCTTTTTTCCGGTCATTCCTAAACAGCACATACCCTTCCATACCTGTACTCCAGTCATGATTACCGTTCCACCACGTTTCGGTTATTCCCACGAGATCAGGTTTCATTTCTTGGACCAGGAGCTCCAATTCCTCCATTTTGTTACCTAGGCTTCTCGCATTGGTGTATAAACATCTTACCGTATGCTGTCTATCCTTTCTCCCATTAGTTATGCAATTTGGTACGGTCCCCATGCTGTCCCTCCGCCCCTTTTTTCTTATGTCCAATTCCCTACCCCTACCTATGTCTGAGCTTATCTCCTCGCACTCCTTTTCAGTGTTGGAATCTGGCGTGGAGATTAACTGAACATCTCCCAACCGTCTCCCCCAAGTTCCTAGTTTAAAGCCCTTTTGATGAGGTGAGCCAGTCTCCCTCCCAGAAGTCTATTTCCTTCCCTACTCAGGTGGAGTCCATCCCGGGAGAACAGCTGTCTGTCCCCGAAAGCCTCCCAGTGGCCATACATCCCAAAGCTCTCCTTATAGCACCACTCCCTTAGCCAGCTATTTATCCTCACAATTCTGTCAGCCCTTTGCTGTCCTTCTCTAGGAACAGGCAGAATCCCACTGAAGATAATCTGAGCCTCAACTTCCTTAAGCGTCTTCCCCAGCCTGGCATAATCTCCTTTAATTCTCTCTAGTGAGAACCTAGCTGTGTCATTCGTTCCTACGTGAAGGATGATCAAGGGGTTCTTACCCGCTCCTTTTAGGATCCTTTTCAACCGCAGGTCCACATCCCTTATCTTAGCACCTGGCAGACAGCACACCCTTCTGTTTTCAGGGTCCGCTCTGGTCACAGGCCTGTCCAACCTCCTCAGCAAGGAGTCTCCAATCACATAAACCTGCCTTTGCCTGGTGACAGTACTCTGTACAAATCTATCCCCTGTCCCCTGTAGTCGTACCTCTTGTGTCTCTCTATTTTCCCTTATAGTCCCCTTAGTGCCATCCTCTATCCTACTGGGGCCCGGTATTGGTGCTGTCTCCATCAACTCCTGCCCTCTCTCTATCGGACTAGCTGCTCTTCTCTTCTTCCTCTGCCTCCCACCATCAGTTACCACCTGCTGCCTCCCCTCCTCGTTATCCAAACACTCAAACCTGTTCCTGAGTTCTATTTCCCCCTCACTAGCCCTCCTTTTCCTTGGCCTGCTCCTCACAGTCACATGCTTCCACTGCTCTTGTTCTGCCCCTGACATTCCCCCCTCACAGACCATAGCCTGTGCTTCCACCTGCACCCCTGAGCATTCCCCTTCTGCCACACCCTGCCTCTGCTCCATTAGCTGCTCGAATCCCCTTCTGAACTCTACCAGAGTATCTACCTGCATCTGGAGCCCTCTAATCTTTTCCTCTAGCAGGTCTATTAGGCGGCATTTCATGCAGACATACCTTTGTTCAGGCTCCCCAGGGAGGACCATGTACATACCACACCTGCCACATGCAATCATCTGCATTGTGTCCCCTACTGCTTGGCTCATGGCTGCTATGGTCTCTGCCACCTGCTCCTGGGGACACAAAGCACACCGTCCTCCGCGCCCTCCTGCCTCCCCTTCCACCTCCCCCTGTAAAAGCCCTGTGCCGCTGCTCGGCTGGGAGGCCCCTTTTATAGGCCCCCTAATCAGCCAAGCTCCGCCCCCTAATCAGGGCTCCGGGCTCAGCAGCCCTCCCAGCACACTGCCCCTACAGGCCTCTACACACACAAGCACTACAAAGACAGACGCAAGTACAGATACCTTCCCCTCCAATGAGACTCACTCCCACTTAAACTCCCCTGTTAGCAGCCCTGTTTGCCGGCTCCTGGTGCCGCTCCTCGCAGCTGAAAGCATGCTCCACACCTCGTCCCTCTCAGATTTTGGATGGCACTTCAGATTCTTAAATCTTGGGTCAAGTGCTATAACTATTTTTAGAAATCTCACATTGGTACCTTCTTTGCGTTTTGTGAAATCTGCAGTGAAAGTGTTCTTAAAACGAACAACAACATGTGCTGGGTCATCATCCGAGACTGCGGTAACATGAAATAAGTGGCAGAATGTGGGTAAAACAGAGCAGAGGATATACAATTCTCCCCCAAGGAGTTCAGTCACAAATTTAATTAACGCATTATTTTTTTAACCAGCGTTATCAGCATGGAAGCATGTCCTCTGGAATGGTGGCCGAAGCATGAAGGGGCATATGAATGTTTAGCGTACCTGGCACGTAAATACCTTGCAATGCTGGCTACAAAAGTGCCATGCAAATTCCTGTTCTCACTTTCTGGAGACACTGTAAATAAGAGGCAGGCAGCAGTATCTCCCATAAATGTAAACAAACATGTTTGTGTTAGCGATTGGCTGAACAAGAAGTGGGACTGAGTGGACTTGTAGGCTCTAAAGTTTTACATTGTTTTGTTCTTGAGTGCAGTTATGTAACCAAAAAAATCTACATTTGTAAGTTGCAATTTCAGGACAGAAATTGCACTACAGTACTTATATGAGGTGAACTGAAAAATACTACTTCTTTTGTTTATCTTTTTTACAGTGCAAATATTTCTAATAAAAATAATAATATAAAGTGAGAACTGTACACTTTGTATTCTGTGTTGTAATTGAAATCAATATATTTGAAAATGTAGAAAACCATCCAAAAATATTTAATACATTTCAATAGATATTCTATTGTTTGAGTGCGATTAATCGTGATTAATTGTTTTGAGTTAATCACGTGAGTTAGCTGTGATTAATCGACAGCCCTACTAGAAATCCCTTTAGCCTGGGACCATCACTTCCCCCAGTTCAGTCTTTATTCCTTAGATGTTTCCAGGTGTGTTGTTGTAGGGAGAATGAGTACCCCCCCCATGATTTCATTTTCCCCCTTTTATTTCTTCTCTCCACTTACTGGACAGCTCTTTTGCTGTGACCTTGGTCAAAGAGTTCCCATTTTGTAGTGCTATCTCTGAGAGGTTCTATTGTACACAGATCCTGGGGTAATCCTTGTGTTTTTTTCAAATGTCATTTGCTTCATTTGGGTTCAGGGATTTGGCTGGAAGGGGTGATCAGGGAGGGGGAAGGAAGAGAGGAGGGAGACAGTGGGGAGAGGGCGGGGCCTGGGGCAGAGCAGGGGTGGAGTATGGGGCAGAGTAGGGGTGGAGTATGGGCAGGGCCACAGGCAGAAGAGGTGGGCTGGGGAGCTAGCCTCCCCAAGCGGCAGCTTCGCCCACCGCCCATGACAGCAGGTAAGAGCGGGTCAGCTTCTGCACACCCAGCGTGCGCTGCAGTCTCCTTAGGCAGGGGCCGTATTCACAGAGCCGAATGCACCGGCGCCGCACATTCTGCGTGCGGGAGAGGGTACGGGGGTCTCTGCGGGGAAGCGTGACTCTCCGCCGCCGTGAGGCGGGCCAGGCGGCTCGGTATCCTTTGCTGCCTTGTCCCTCCCCCCCCGGGCTGCCGTCGGGCATAGGAGCACCTACTGCATAGGGCCCCATAAATCCTAAGCATGGCCCTGGCCCTGGGTGGCACATCCAGCAGAGTTCAGAGGTGCCCACCCGCATACAATGCAAACCTACAGCCTGAGGCCATGACCAGCAGGGGGAGGCGGTTCCAACTCCTTATTTGCCCAACACTTATTTCTTCTTTTCCAGCTCCCTGTAGCCAGGCCCAGTGCAGGCTGCTGGATCCTGCTGTGTGCCCTGCCCCAGTCCGCAGCACAGGTAGGTCCTCTCTGCACTGGCCAGGGAAACTGTACTTAAAGCTGTGTAGCTAGAGAAGCATTAACATGGGGCCTGATCTTACCAAGGACTGAACATCTCCTGCAGAGTGCTGCTCAGCTCATGGGAAACAAAGGTGCTCAGCACCTCACAGAATCAGACCCCCAGTTTCCCTGACTATGTAGCCTGGGCCTATGGGTGAATGAATCCAGGAAGTGCAGATCTGTGCTGTTAAACATTTTGGGCCGATTCTCCACCCTTACAACATCATTTGTTAGGGAAGGGTAAAGCACCTGTAGTGCTTTGAGGACCTTAGTAACTCAGCCAGAGGTCATGGACCTATTACAGGATTGGGGGGGTGAGGTTTTGTGGACTGCAGTGTGCAGGAGGTCAGACTATTTGATCCTGATGGTCCCTTCTGGCCTTAAAGTCTAGTCTATTCCCTACTAACAGGGAGAGAATTTTAAAACCACGTTACTGACAATGAATCAAGATCAAGCATGGCATCAGCTTGCTATCAGTTATGCACCCTGTCTATAGATCATAAACTGTATTTACAGAGAAGGGATTCTTTGCACTGGCATTTTTTTCCTACTCTCTCATCTCTGATCATATATTAAAATAATGTCAAATATTATTTTAAATTAGCAGATGGCATCAGGGCTCTGCCCTGTCTGTTAGGAATGGCATCTTTTTTTCTTCTAACAGTATTGCAGTCCCAGTGTTGCCAACTCTCACAACTTCATCATGAGTCTCATGATATTCAATGCTTTCTTTAAAAACCCAGCTTCTGAAGTTATGATTACTTTGAGAATCTCAGCATTCACTTTAAAAATAAGTTTCTAGCCCTCGTGGATATGAAGAAAGGCTTTAAAATGTGACCCCTAAAGCCTATGACACCAGAAGGCAAAGAAAAGGAACCCAAAAGTTATTTTTAAAATCTTGTTATTTTGGGGGCCTAACTCATGAATTCTGAGTGCTTGGGATTGATAATACTGCATCCCCATGGTCTTCTCTTTCAACTGCTTCCAATTTAAGCATGTTTTTTAAAGATTTAAAAAAATTCTCTTGGAGTTGTCTATGAATTTGTCATGGCTATGGCTGCTGTAGTGTTTGTTCCTTGTTTCTGTCCCTTGTGCCTGTCCTAGCTGGAAGAAAACGAAGTCTCCGATTCATAGATTGGGTATGTCTACACTACGAAATTAGGTCGAATTTATAGAAGTCGATCTTTAGAAAGCGATTTTATACAGTCGATCGTGTATGTCCCCACTAAGCACAGTAGGTTGGTGGCGTGTGTCCTTAATACCGTGGCTAGCATCGACTCATGGAGTGGTGCACTGTGGGTAGCTATCCCACAGTTCCCGCAGTCTCCGCCGCCCATTGGAATTCTGGGTTAAGCTCCCAATGCCTGATGGGGCAAAAACATTGTCGTGGGTGGTTTTGGGTACATGTCGTCAGTCGCTCCTTCCTCCGTGAAAGCAACGGCAGACAATCATTTCGCGCCTTTTTTCCATGCAGATGCCATACCACGGCAAGCATGGAGCCCCACTCAGCTCAGCTCACCGTCACCGCCGCTGTTGTGTCCTGGGTGCTGCTGGCAGCAGACGGTGCAGTAGGTGTGCAAACCATCATCATCCACCGCTTCCGCTGCAACTCTGCTCTCCTCCTGCTGTTGTAAATGAGCTCAGTCTCAATTGAGTAGATGATGACTGAGCTCAATAGAGTAAATGAGCTCAGTCATCCACCGCTTCCCCTGCAACGCTGCTCTCCTGGTGCCCTGAATCCACCTCGCAGGTCCTCTCGTCGTTCAGTATAAATAGCCATTCTCGTGGCATCCGTCGTCATCCACCGCTTCCGCTGCAACTCTGCTCTCCTGCAGATGCCATACCACGGCGAGCATGGAGCCCTGTAGCGGGGTGGTTACCCACTCCTGCCCAGAGGGGTTTAAAGACAGCCCTGGAAGAGGGCTGGGGCAGGCGAAAAACTACGAGGCTGATTGGGGAAACAGCTGCAGCTGGGCCATGCCCCAATCAGGCCCCAGCTGGCCTATATAAAGAGGCTGGGCGCCAGGAGCTCAGTAGAGTCTCTCTCTGCATTCAGAGGGAGAAGGGCCTGGCTGCAGGGAGCTAGAGACAGGGTACCTGAGTGGAGCAGGGCTGGGGACAGGCTGAGGAGCTGCAGCCTGGAAAGCCCCAGGCTGCGGCCTAGCATAAGGCCAACAGGTACTGGGGGTTGCAGAGGGTAGCCCAGGGGTAGGCAAAGGCAGCAGGTCCAAACCCAACCTTGCCTGTGATGATTGGTGTATACTGCAGTCTGCCCCAGGGAGTGGGGGCTAGATGGTGACTGGCAGTAGCCTTGCACTGAGGTGAGGTGGGGTTAGTGGGTGGGGGTTCCCCTGGGTGGGGAGACCCAGAGTGTGGGGGTACTGCCAGGGGGCAGGAGAAAGGGGCACCGGGGTCCAGGAGGGACACGGGGGCCAGCAGTAAGGCGGATCACTGGCCTGCAGAGGGTGCTCCTGGCTGGAAAGTGAGCTAATTCCCAGAGACGACCAGCAGGAGGCGCTGCAGGGATGAGTCCGCCCTGCTACAAGCCCGCTCAGCTCACCGCTGCTGTTGTGAGCATTGTAAACACCTTGCGCATTATCCTGTAGTATGTGCAGAACCTGCAAAAGCAGGCAAGGAGGCGTCGACAGCACGATCACGATAGTGATGAGGACATGGACACAGACTTTTCTCAAAGCACGGGCCCTGGCAATTTAACATCCCTGTGACGGGGAAAATACCACAGCAGCCCAATATGGTAGCACTTAATTTCAGAAAGGGGGACTACACAAAGATGAGGAAGTTAGTTAAACAGAAATTAAAGGATACAGCGCAAAAAGTGAAATCCCTGCAAGCTGCATGGAAACTTTTTAAAGATACCATAATAGAGGCTCAACTTAAATGTATCCCCCAAATTAAAAAACATAGTAAGAGAACCAAAAAAGTGCCACTGTGGCTAAACAACAAAGCAAAAGAAGCAGTGAGAAGCAAAAAGGCATCCTTTAAAAGTGGAAGTTAAATCTTAGTGAGGAAAATAGAAAGGAGCGTAAAGTCTGGCAAATGAAGTGTAAAAATATAATTAGGAAGGCCAAAAAAGAATTTGAACAGCTAGCCAAAGACTCCAAAAGTAATAGCAAAAAAAATGTTTAAGTACATCAGAAGCAGGAAGCCTGCTGAACAACCAGTGGAGCCACTGGACAATCGAGATGCTAAAGGAGGACTCAAGGATGATAAGGGAATTGCGGAGAAACTAAATGAATTCTTTGCATCGGTCTTCATGGCTGAGGATGTGAGGGAGATTCCCAAACCTCAGCCATTCTTTTTAGGTGACAAATCTGAACTGTCCCAGATTATTGCAGAACTCTTAACTGTAGTCTATAACCTATCATTTAAATCAGCTTCTATACCAAATGACTGGATGTGACACCAATTTTTAAAAAGGGCTCCAGAGGTGATCCCGGCAATTACAGGCCAGTAAGCCTGACTTCAGTACCTGGTTAACTGGTTGAAACTATAGTAAAGAACAGAATTGTCAGGCACATAGATGAACATAATTTGTAGGGGAAGAGTCAACATGGTATTTGTAAAGGAAATCATGCCTCACCAATCTACTAGAATTCTTTAAGGGGG
Organism: Terrapene triunguis; assembly: GCF_002925995.2. NCBI lineage: Eukaryota > Metazoa > Chordata > Testudines > Emydidae > Terrapene > Terrapene triunguis. The sequence goes on along the minus strand of NW_020664487.1, from coordinate 15,214,312 downwards.
TTAACAAGCATGTGGACAAGGGGGATCCAGTGTACTTAGATTTTCAGAAAGCATTTAACAAGGTCCCTCACCAAAGGCTCTTAAGCAAAGGAAGCTGCCATGGGATAAGAGGGAAGGTCCTCTTATGGATTGGTAACTGGTTAAAAGACAGGAAACAAAGGGTAGGAATAAATGGTCAGTTTTCAGAATGGAGAGAGGTAAGTAAGAGGTGTCCCCCAGGGGTCTGTATTAAGCCCAGTCCTATTTAACATATTCATAAATGATCTAGAAAAAAGGGTAAACAGTGAGGTGGCAAAATTTGCTGATGATATAAAACTACTCACGACTGTTAAGTCCCTGGCAGACTGCGAAGAGCTACAAAAAGATCTCTCAAAACTGGGTGACTGGGCAACAAAATGGCAGATGAAATTCAATGTTGATAAATGCAAAGTAATGCATATTGGAAAACATAATCCCAACTATACATATAAAATGATGGGGTCTAAATTAGCTATTACCACTCAAGAAAGATCTTGGAGTCATTGTGGATAGTTCTCTGAAAATATCCACTCAATGTGCAGCAGCAGTCAAAAAAGCGAACAGAGTGTTGGGAATCATTAAGAAAGGAATAGATAATAAGATAGAAAATTATCATATTGCCTCTATATAAATCCATGGTGTGCCCACATCTTGAATACTGCATACAGATGTGATCGCCCCATCTCAAAAGAAAGATATATTGGAATTGGAAAAGGTTCAGAAAAGGGCGACAAAAATGATGAGGGGTATGGAACGGCTTCCTTATGAGAAGAGATTAATAAGACTGGGACTTTTCAGCTTGGAAAAGAGACGACTAAGGAGGGATATGATAGAGGTCTATAAAATGATGACTGGTGTGGAGAAAGTAAATAAGGAAGTGTTATTTACTCCTTCTCAAGAACTAGGGGTCACCAAACTAAATTAGTAGGCAGAAGATTTAAAACAAACCAAAGGAAGTATTTTTTCACACAACACACAGTCAACCTGTGGAACTCCTTGCCAGAGGATGTTGTGAATGCCAAGACTATAACAGGGTTCAAAAAAGAACTAGATAAGATCATGGAGAATAGGTCCATCAATGGCTATTAGCCAGGATGGACAGGGATGGTGTCCCTAGCCTCTGTTTGCCAGAAGCTGGAAATGGGCAACAGGGATGGATCACTTGATGATTACCTATTCTGTTCATTCGCTCTGGGGCACCAGGCATTGGCCACTGTCAGAAGGCAGGATACTGGGCTAGATGGACCTTGGTCTGACCCAGTATGGCCGTTCTTATGTTCTAAGGCCAGAAGATACCATTATGATCAGTCAATCTGACCTCCTGCATAGCTCACAGGCCAAAGAATTTTACCAAGTAATTTCTGTATTAAGTCCATAACCTCTGTTTTGAGCTATCATCACCTCTTGCTCAGCTTAGGGCAAAGGGCAGGGAAACAAAGCAGTAGTGGTGTCACCGAATTTGGTTCAAGTTCTGCTCCAGTAGTCTATCTGGCAGAAAAATCAGTTTTGGTCTGTTCTTTAAGTCAGTAAAGACCAATATTTTGGGTCAGAGCTGCTCCTGGAGCTAGGGGTTCAGCACTATACAGGCGGAATGGTGAGGTTGGAAACTGGACAGAGACCGAGGTTTGAAATGAACACACTTACCCTCCCCAACAAGCAGCATGAGAGAGAGTTTGAACCCCCTTCCTTTCCCCAGCCAATCAACTAACAGGAGTGGCCCAAGGAATGGTTGCAGGCAGTCACTGTTAACCAGGGGGAAAGTGCTAGCTGCCTGAGCTGAGTTCAGGAGGTGGGAGGTGAAGCAGCAGCCTAGAACAGGAGATGTGTGCAAAGCAGAGGAAAAGAGGTCTTTGGAGAAAGAGAGTGGGAAGGCTGGGACCAGGATTTTGACATTAACAATACCAGAGTGTAATAAAACCTAAAACTAACTCTACCAGACCATCGGGAGGTTCTGGAATATCAGCTGAGCAGTCTGGCCAGATAAATGAAACTCAGACATGTGACTACGGTAAAAGGTTCTGCTTTATATAACTGTTTCAGTGGACAAATGGAAAGGCTGCTGCTACAAAACCTTTGTACAGTATCTGCTGTTACAAAACCTTTGTTTGGTATTTACAGTATTTTCTACATATTCTTAAGGAGGTACATTCTTTAAATTAAAGAGACAATGGCAAGATGAACATAATGAACAAACTGTTTTCCTTATCTGTAAATAGCCGAAGTAATTTTTAAAATGTGATTTATTTTTCATCTTTGATACTGTTTGTTTACTTTTGGCATTTGACTTAGTTCAGGGCTTGTCAACTTGCCCTGAAATAACTTTAATTGTCTTTAACCCCAATATAGTTAAACTAATGCAAGAGGGGTGGCTGGACAGCTTTATCTGGTATAAAGAATGGCTAATTTCAGTTTAGCTTAAACAGGTTCCTAGTTGAATTAAAATAAACCAAAATAAGCCACTCAAACTAAAATAAGTGTCCCTACAGCCGTTTGCACCACTAACTAAACAGGTTTAAATTCTCACTGTAAGTTATACTGTTGAAACTATCTTCTATAGTCAAAGAAACCCTTAGACAGTGGTTTCTGCCTTCTCAGTTTCACTTCCTGGTTTTCACACACTAACAAAAGGCTACGAGCCAAGCTTTTCAAAAGGGATTAGTGATTTTGGGTGCCCAACTCAAGACACCGTAAAAGGGCCTGATTTCCAGAAAGTGACAAATGGCCACCCTCTGAAAAACAGCCCTTTTCAAAGGTGTCAAGCTGGACATTCAGAAATTGGGGCATCCAAAATTGCTAGCCACTTCTGAACAATCTTAACCGTCCCAACACTGTGGGGGAATGTTTTCATATTTTAAAGTGCAGAAATCATTGTTATTAGGATTTTGTAAAACATAGAAACAAACAATTTCAGGCTCAGCTCCTCAGCTGGTGTAAATCAGTGTCATGTAATTGAAGTTAATTGAACAAGGTTGATTTATAACAGCTGAGGATCTGGCTCAGTGTTTCTAAACTGCATCTCCCATTAACTCTGTCTTATTGAAACTTCCCCCACCCTACAAATATTAAAAAAAAAAATAAAATACACTGCTTTTCAAAGATATTTTAAACTGCAAACCCTAAATAAAATAGATGTTCGTAACAAATTGACATCATTTTCATATAAACTCCACGTGTTAGGAAAAATAATGCCACATATTTTGATTTGAAAGTGAAACTATTGTGGCTGCAAGCTGGCAGTACAATAACACAGTATCCCATTACTGCTCCCAGGAGAACAGTTGTCACTGAGTTTCTGAAACCAGCTGCGCAATCAGTTCCTTGGCATCCTTCATGCTGGAAGAGATCTCGGAGCCATCCTCTGCCACGTGGGTTCCAATCAGGAACATCTTTCTCTCATCTCCCATTTCAGACAATGCCAGAGCATCATGAATGTCTGTGATGCAATATGCACCTTTGAGATCCTGACCAACAAAGACAAAACAACTCTGTTACTTGCATCCCTTATAAACACCAATTACACCATTCAAGCTCTGAGGCAAAGACCAGTACATTGAGAGTGAATACTGTGAATTGAGGGGAAGATTTTCAAAAGTGTCTAATGGATTTCGGAGCATAAATTCCTATTGTCTCTGTGATCTGTGCTCCCAAAACCCTTCGGCCTTTTGAAAATCTGGCTAGCTCCATACAATCCAAGGGCATGATCCTGTTTTATGCTGTTCCAATGTCTCTGACACCAAGGCTCATCCCTGAACTTGAGAGTCCCCACTGGTAACAGGACCCAATGGATTTCTGGAAGTGCCCACCCATCAGACAGATGCCTGGCCCAAGTAAAAGTCAAGTCATTAGAAAAGCTGAGGCAAAGCAGAAGAAACAAACAGGGTTTTAGTAAGATAAGAGTATCTTGTTTTAGAAAAAAACAGGCATTTTCTTTGTCATATTGATCTAATATAGGTGTGATTCAATACAGGGCGCAGAGCAGCCAAGGAATACAAAGTTATCTTCTGTATTTTAGTGCATTAGGTAGGAGAAAATGTGTCTAGTTGAGAGAAAGCATATTGCAGTTTCCACGTTCCTTCAGCTATGCACCCATTCTATGAAACACAAAGTGCCTAATATAAAGAATCATTTGGGATCCACTAAGTGGACGCTAGTAGGTAACGTGAAACATAGAGATAAATCCCCTCCAGCCCCTAAATTAAATAGTATTTTCCTATGACACTGTACAGACGCATTGCTGAGCCTTCAGGTCCAAGCTGTCAATCAGGGTTAGCCAGTTCTCCATTTTTGCACCTGCAAATTGCACACACAATTTCACATGTGCAATTATTTACACTCCCACTTAGGTCATATGGATATCTAAGCACCTGACCTAAACTGTGAGTGCAAAACCAATCCAGAGATTGTTTTCATCTGCAATTGGGAAGCACAAAATTGAAGATCAGCTTCTGAAATGCCTGGTCTTTAAAGGTTCAAATGTGTTTGGAGAGGTTTAAGTTTCCCTTTTACCTGTTTATTGGCTAGGATCACCACGGGCAGAGTGGAGTCATTTTGGATCAACTGATGAAGAAGCTGTTTAGCCAAAGGGAAGCGCTCATGATCTGCTGAATCCACAACGTATATCAGCACTAGAACCCTGGGCAGGTACATCTTCCAATAGGAACGCAAAGATTCGCTGCCCCCAACTGAAAGAGAACAGTATGGCAGAGCACTCTGTTAGTAACCCAAGCAATGCAGCTACAAGATATGCAATGTGAACACAAGATATTCAGATTAGAGAATATTTGATTTTATGTACTTTTGTTATCCCTTAACAGTTCCTAAATATAAAGGCACCTAATCAAAATATCATCTCCTTATTTTTCAAATGTTAAGCTGTCCTCAGTCTCTGTCTCTCTCTCTCTCTGTTTTTTGGGGAAAAGGGAGTGGGGGAAGCTAGACAGAATAGCAGATTCTCTCCCTGAAAACATTCCTACAAAAGACTACGTCCAAGTGCTTGCTCTTTTATTAAGGCCTAACATTTTCAAACATTTCCTCTAGTTCTGGGGGTCTCTCGGTTTGGGGATCTGACTTGAGACACCCAGGATCTGTTTTTTTCAAAAGTGCTGAGCCCTCCCTACTACAGTCAAGATGCACAGCCATAGGTGCTTAAGAAGAAAATCCCAGTGAACTCACAGAACTATTCCTGTACACTAGGTGAAAGTCATTGCTTCGGATACATTTTACCGACCCTAATAGCTTCTGGATCCTGAGTTAAGCTGTCTCCAATACAAGGACTGCAACACTAGACCTCCCAACTACTCGGCTGAGTCATCCACCAGTAACATAACTGAGCTCAGCCTGCTCCAATCTGCAAAGAGGACTTTTGCATTGCCTGTGGATTTCAGTCGGAGCAATCCCGCAGTACAAGGGTCTGTCACAGGAGTGATCATGCACTGCTACTCTGCGCAGCTTGCCTGGTCCACTCTTTTAAGTGACCAGAGGATCAGAATGTACAAGCTTCCTCTTAGGCAAACTTCAAAGTCATTGCAATGCTCTAGTGGAGGCTGATGTATATTAAGGAACAATTAGAACATTTAGTTTGATCTCCTGTTTAACACAGGCCATAGAATTTCAACTAGTTACTAACAGAGTGCTGAACAACAGAACGCCTCTGTGGATTATTACAACTATAAATATGTTGCATTTATAGCATGCTTTGCAAACATGGGGGCCAAATATTTCACAAATGGTCACTGAGTTGGGCCCCCGTCCTTCCAACATAAGACATCTGGGGCTTGATTTTCAGAAGTGCAAAACTCTAACCGATTAGAATGGAGGCTGTGGGTGCTCCGCACCTCTGGAAATCAGGCCCCTTGGTGCATCATGGTGGCTACCTAAAGTGAGCATGCACATTTGTAAACGTAGGCCTGACTGATCCTCACAAACACCCTCAGAGGTAATACACAGCTAGGGAGACTGACGCACAGAGGGGAAGTGGGTTTTTCAGAGCCATCAAGGGGTAAGAGTCAATGTCAGAGCCAGCAATAGTTCTGTCCCATGTTCACAACCGACCTTTCTATTCTGCTTGACACTTCCCAGCCCCAGGCGCCTGTCGCAGCACCAACGCCTCCTGGCTCAGAGAAGCTGTTCTCCTGGGGGAGCCCAGCTGGACACACTGATGCTGAATGGCAAGAGGCACTGCCTCGGGGCTAGTCTACACTACCACACTGTATCAGCACAGCTGCGACGGTGTAGAACGCCTGAAGACGTGCTATGCTGACAGGAGAGCGCTTTCATGTCGGCATAATTACTCCACCACAACGGTGTGGACACCGCTTTAAGTCAACGTAACTTGCGTCACTTGGGGTGGCTTTTTCACACCCCTGAGCGACACAAGTTACATCGACTTAAGTGGTAGTGTAGACAAGTCCTAGGTCTGGACACATGGCTTCCAAAGCCCCTCCCGTATCTGCTCCGCAGGACAGTGTGACGACAGAGCTAGGAATAAGATCTGGGTTCTCCTGCATGGCAGGGCACAGCAGTATATGCACTGAGTAAGCACAATCCTGCACCCACTGTGCATCCAGATTCCTACAGACTTTATACAACTGGGATAGAGGGTTAGGCTATTATACATCTTACTACACAGGTAAGCCTGGACCATAGGGCTAAACACACAGTCACCCGACCGGCTTCTGACTGCATGTGTGGGGTTCATGTGGGTTGTGGTATCATCACAACCCCTGGGATGCCCCTGGCACCTCAGCAGTGGTTTTGCTGCATTGTATTTGTATATCTGAACTCACAGGGCATTCACACAATTGTGGAACAAGGGTCGGTCCCCCTTACACACGAGATCAGCCATCTTGGGTACTACTGTGGAGTGACTGAGGCCTGGAAAACGGCAGCTTGTTTTTACATGTCTTCACCAAACCTTTGTACCTCAAGTTAACTGACTGTCCATTAACTCGAGGTACTTTAACACACTGAACGTTTGTAGTTTGGCAGAGCCATTTTCCTGGGACAAATGACAATCGTTTGTAGCCTAGAAGAAACGAGCCTTTCAAAAGGGGTGCCTTCACTAGGACAAAAGGTGTGTTCTTAACTCAAGTGAGCTCAGGCCTGGGCTACACTTACAGGTTCTGCCAGTTTAACACACCAGTTTAGTTAAACTGGCAAAATCCTCCTGCTGTGGGCACGGCTATATTGGTATAAAAGTGCTTCTACTGGTATAGCTTATGCCAGTTCAGAGCAGTGGCGTGGCTAGGAGTGGAAATTTCGGTGGGCCCCGACTTTCAGGTGGACAGGCAATGACAGATGGTGGTAGCTCAGCTTTTTCCCCAACGCCACAACTATGCCCCTGGTTCAGAGAACGAACACAAGCTACTCCAGCATAAACTGGAGCCCAGGTTCTAGCTTGTACCCGTAGGGGGTCAGCTCTCCCAGGCTCCAAACCCAGCTCAGATGCTTTTCTGGGTGGCTGGTAGGGATTTGGGCTAACACCCAGGTAAGAGCCCAGGTTAACTGTGCAGTGAAGACATACCAAAAGTTAGCTTATTCAAGTTAAGAACACACCATTTCTCCTACTGAAGACCAGGCCAAGATGTTCACAATCTTGAGTTAATTGGCAATTAATTAACTCAAGGTAGAAAAACCTCCAGTGCTGACCAGGCCTGTGATGTCAGCATACAATTGACTTCAAATCCTTTGAATGTTCATATTGGTCAAGGGGGGGTGGAATTCTTCACTTGTTTCGGGGGGAGGGAGGTCACGTCTGCTTAAATGCAGGGCCCTGTCTGTGTATTGGGCACCACGCTGGATCTAAAATCTGCAGCAAGGGCCAGGGTCCAGTGCAGGCCAGAAATTTTGGAGCAGCTTCAGGTACATTCGAAAAAGGAGGATTCCTTGAATTAAACACAAACACAGATAACACCAGCCATGATAATATCTCTGATTTATATTGATTTGAAAGTCACTCTGTTTTATGCAGCTTCTAGATTTCCAGCAAGCCCTGGAATTTTGTTCTGAAAACACAGATCTGGACACACAAGTTATGGACGGAGGCTGGAAGGTTTGGGAACTGCAGAAAAAACAGCTGGAATTAGGGCACCCAGGGTATGGCTACACTTGCAGATGTACAGCGCTGCCTTCGTACAGCTGAGTAGGGGAAGCGCTGCAGTCGGTCCACACTGCCAGCGCACTGTCATGGCCACATTTGCGGCACTTGCAGCGGCATTGGGAGCGATGCATTACGGGCAGCTATCCCACAGAGCACCTCTTCCCATTCTGGCGCCATGGGTTGTGGGAAGGGGCCAGGGTGGGGCGGGGCATTGTGGGTCCTGTCCCAACACCCCGTAATGCATCGCTTCGCATCCCAGCAATCCCTGTGTTTCCGTCCACATTTGGAACCATTTAGCGCCATCTTTCAACGCCATCTTTCAACGGTTTCTGTGCAGCGCGATCTGTCTGCGGGAAATAGAGCCCGAACTGCTGAGGAGTATGCTGACGAGTCTCTCCAGCACATCACGTTTGGCAGTTGAGCTATTCCTTAAGATCCAAAGTGACAGTGAGGAGTCTGACGATGATAGCGAGTCGCGTAACGCGTACGACACAAAATCGCTTCTGGCCTTCACGGACATGCTCAGCACCGTGGAACGCCGCTTTTGGGCTCGGGAAACAAGCACCGAGTGGTGGGATCACATCGTCATGCAAGTCTGGGATGACGAGCAGTGGCTGCAGAACTTTCGGATCAGAAAAGCCACTTTCATGGGACTGTAAAAAGCAACAGAGTCCTGTGGCACCTTCTAGACTAACAGATGTATTGGAACATAAGCTTTCGTGGGTGAATACATGCGTCTGACAAAGTGGGTATTCACCCACGAAAGCTTATGCTCCAATACGTCTGTTAGTCTAGAAGGTGCCACAGGACTCTTTGTTGCTTTTTACAGATCCAGACTAACACGGCTACCCCTCTGATACTTTCATGGGACTGTGTGAGGAGCTTGCCCCCACCCTGCGGCGCAAGGACACGAGATTGAGAGCTGTCCTGCCGGTGGAGAAGCGGGTGGCTATTGCAATCTGGAAGCTGGCAACTCCAGACAGCACCGATTGGTCGCTAACCAGTTTGGAGTGGGAAAGTCGACCGTTGGAATCGTGTTGATGCAAGTTTGCAGGGCCATTAATCACATCCTGCTCAGAAGAACCATGACTCCAGGTAACGTGCAGGACATTGTGGATGGCTTTGCATAAATAGGGTTCCCTAACTGTGGAGGGGCGATAGATGGGACGCATATTCCTATTCTAGCACCACCCCACCTAGGATCCGAGTACGTTAATCGGAAGGGGTATTTCTCTATGGTTCTCCAGGTGCTTGTGGATCACCGTGGGCGTTTCATGGACATTAACACAGGCTGGCCCGGAAAGGTGCATGACGCACGCATCTTTTGGAACACTGGCCTGTTCAGGAAGCTGCAGGCCGGGACTTTTTTCCCAGAGCGGAAGATCACAGTAGGGGAAGTCGAAATCCCCATTGTGATCCTTGGAGACCCTGCTTACCCGTTAATGCCGTGGCTCATGAAACCCTACACAGGGAGCCTTGACAGCAGCAAGGAACGGTTCAACTACAGGCTGAGCCGGTGACGAATGACTGTGGAGTGTGCTTTTGGCTGTTTAAAGGGCCGCTGGCGATCTCTGTATGGGAAGCTGGACTTGGCCGAACACAGCATCCCCGCGGTTATATCCGCGTGCTGTACCCTCCATAATATTTGTGAAGGGAAGGGTGAAAGATTCGGTCAGGCATGGACCTCTGAGGTTCAACACCTGGAGGCTGAATTTGCACAGCCAGAGAGCAGGGCTATTAGAGGGGCCCAGCACGGGGCTGCAAGGATTAGGGATGCCTTGAGGGAGCAATTTGAGGCTGAAAACCAGCAGTAATGTCTGGTGCCCTGCACGGGAGTGAAGTGCAGTGGTTACAATGTTAGTAGGTATCTGTGTTTGCTATGCTGATTTGCAGTGCCTGTTTCTTTCCTGGGCTAAGGTATCTTTTACTTTATGCAATAATAAAGAATGTTTTCAAAGCCAAAAAATCCATTTATTGAAAAGAAAATTCATTTATTGAAAGAAACACAACTGTTTGGGAAACAGAAAGGGCAAGGGGGTGGGGTGGGGAATGGTACAATCACAGATTTGTGTATGTCCTGTCTGGAGTGCTGTGCAATGAGTGCTGCACTTCAGGATGGCTGTACTGCATGGTGATGGGGGTTGAGTGCAGTGGGTAAGGGTCGTAGTTTTCAGGGCTGGGTGGTGAAGATACAGGTGTTGGAGGCAGCTGGTGGCGGTTAGAACCCGGATGTTTCTGGAATCTGGAAAGGGACACTTTCCCCAAATAATTCCTATTTTACAGATGGGGAGCCTAAGTGTTACACACACAGAGCCTAAGTGGTCTGCCCAAAGTCACACAGAGAGTCTGTGTCAGAGCAAGGAATTTACCCAGATCGCTCAAGTCCTAGGCTTGCCCTAGCCACTGGGCCATCCTTCCTCTCTCTAAATCCCTTCTTCCTCATGAATGCTAAGGATTGCTGCATCCTTTAAATCCTACTCTACCACCAGGAGTCAGGTGCTCCCAGTCTGGAAATATTACAGTGGCCTCTCCCACAGACACATCATTAATTGCTATGGAGATAGTGACACAGTGGCACACAGATTTTAAAGGTATTTAAGCTCCTAGTGGTGTTTTTGAAAGCACCTAAATAGCCAGGTAGATAACGAGATTTTAAAAAATATATATATATATATCAATTTTTTTATTGAAGTTAATTTTTTAAAAAGAAACAAAGTATATCTGTTCAAACAAATCTCATATAATGACAATTTCAGTTAAGGCCTAAACTTTACTATAATCTATTTAAACCATTTTCATTACATAAAAAAATAATATTCAAGCAATACTTGTTTGCTGCCAAGTTTTAAAGACAGTCAGACCACTGAACTGGTGCAAGTCTCTGGCTAAGCAGAGTTTGCTGAAGTGCTAAACAGCAGTAGTGCAAGACAGCAGTAGCCTCTTCTGCAAGTGCAGAGAGAATATTTTCTTTATTTCCGTTTATTCAATTAGTTCAGTTAAATGACTAGCGCATTCAAAGTTAAAAAAACAACTAGAGCTGAAAAAGGAGGAAAGTTTGTTCACCAATCTATGAATAAAACTGAAGCATGAGAGGTTGAGATCTGCTAGTTCTAAAATCTTGAAGGACATGGTGACCAGAATCAATCAGTTCAATGCACTAGCTACAGATCATACTTCCTTTGTTTATTAAATCAGTTTTAAAAACAAAACATGTTTTGATCAACTTAATTTTTTTCCCTCATGAATCTAGCAGGGTAGTTTTATTTAGCTAACAGAAAATTTTAAAATGCTGATTTTGTGCATTTAATTGAATTCCATTTTCCATCCAAATGCAGCCTGACATAGATCACAAGTAAACAAATAATTATCATCTAGTAAAGGAGAAATGTGTCCATATTTTCTAACATAATAAAAAGAAGTAAAAATTAAGAATCTGAGTAAATGTAAGCAAAGCTATATAATTGCTTAAATAACTATGTATCGCTATGGTATATTCTCCTGGTTAGCAAAAAAGTAGTACCAAAACATACCTCAGCCTTTCTTTAGGAATATAACTAGAAAGTACAAATACAAAACAAAATTAAAATTGATTATTTAAATCAAAGCTTCCTGCTTGCTGATTTAAATCACTGATTTAAAAATCAACCGTCCCTGCACAGACACTTTTGAAAATCCCACTAGGCACCTGAATACCTTTAAAAATCTGGCCCTATATTTTCTAAATACTGGATTTCTGTTTGCTTGGTTCCTTTTAGTTCTCATAAAAGATGCTGGCCTGACAGACCAGGAAACTTCTATTTATCCACCAATGAGGTAAACAGGTAACACCATAACCTTCTATAGACTGCCCTGCCAACACACCCCACCCGTTCTAGAGAACAGAACCCGTCTCTATGTACATTCAGTTATTATTATAGGTGGAGCATGAGCAAAGTTACATAAAGGTTTCCATTCTGTTGCTTACAATTTGTTAATCTTTTCTGTTCTGGCTGAATATAGGCAGGGATGTTCTTCATCTGGGAGTGACATTGTTCCCCTTAAATTTTAGTCAAAACAGATCAGTAGTTTCCAGAACAAAGAACATGGAAAAAAATATACCTTTTCAATTATCAAGAAAAGAAAGTAACTTTTCTCTAACAGCTCTAGCACATCCACGGTACATAGTAAGAACTAGACATTTGGGGTAGAGATAATCCCGTGGTTACAGCTGGGCCTGCCTTTTGGTGGTTATGATCTGTTAAAGTTATAAGTATTTTTAAAATGTGCTTGGAACATGTGTGCTGGATTTGGTAATGCGGTTTTAACGTTTGCCAACATTCTCCTGGTTCAGCATGTGTGCATAACACAGAAAATACCACAGGCCACATAAGTAAATAGATTAGATAGGGCGGTGCAGATTTGACTGACAGAAACTGAACAAAGACATCTCATTTCACAGAGGTCACTAAAGAGCCACCAGTTAGCAACAAACATCAGTTACTACCAGCCAGGCCTGGATAGGAAAGGGCAACTCTGAAAGGAAAGGTTCTGTCAAGTACTGCCAGTCACCTGAACCAAGCAGTTCCACTATACAAAACTGCTTTGGATATTAATATAATGCATGCTTTGGGCTCAGCCAGAGCATCCTCCACTTCCTTCCAAGTCAATGGAAGGTGCATGTGCTAAATACCTCTCAGTGGATGCTTTGAGGATCAGGGCCCTATTAAGAAACTGTTTCAGTTGGATATTACAAATAACTTGAACGTACTATAGCCAGAAACAAAGTTGCTTGACTGTTTTCATACACTGAACTATTGTACATTTTTCCCCATGAAAATTAAGTTTTTAAAATAGGGTGATCAGACGTCCCGATTTTATCGGGACTGTCCCGATATTTGCTTGTTTGTCCCGCGTCCCAACCAATGTTAGGTCGGGACACTGGACAAACAAGCAAAGGCTCCGGAGCCCGGAAGAGCTCGCGCCCCCCCCGCCCCGACTCCACCCCTTCCTTCCCCCATTGGCTCCCTCCCCGAATCCCCACCTCTTCCCCAGGCACGCCATTCCTCCTCCCGCCACAAGCGCTGGAGGGAGGCTCCGGAGACGCAAGGGGAGTGCGGGGCCAGGGTGAGTGAGAGTCTGGCCCAGCCCCGTTCGTTCCCCTGCGGGACCCGAGCAGGACGGGGGGGCTGGGGCCTGCTGCCCCCACTCCGGTGCCGCCACGGGATAGCACCAGCTGGGCAGCAGCCCAGACGCGACTGGCCTGGGGCTGGGCGCAGCGTGCGCACTGCTGGGTCCCCGCAGCAGGCCCGGGCTCGGGGGGTTCACGGGCGCCAGAGCCGCAGCCGCCGAGCTTGGCCATCGGCCGCTTCCTCCCCCCACGGCAGTGGGAGCTGCAGCAGCGGCTGCTCCCGAGTCCCGCTGCCCAGGGGGGGAGAACAGCCGCCGCCTGGCCCCGCGGGCCGCCCCCCTCCTCTCCCTCTAGGTACCGCCCGACTGAGTCCTGCCTGCACTCGGGGCCAGGCCGGACTCTCACTCACCCCGGCCCCGCGCTCCCCCTGCGCCTCCGGGGCCTCCCTCCAGCACTTGCAGAGGGAGGAGGAAAGGGGGGGTTGTTTTTTTGCTCTGCCGCCATTTTTTTTTTGCTCCGCCCCCCCCCCCCCGTCCCGATATTTTACCTGAGTGATCTGGTCACCCTATTTTAAAATCTCCAAAGTGGTCACAGCAGTTTCCTGTTTGTAGACTCAGTCTGCATGCAGAGTCCACCCTGTCTGGAGAAAGGAAGGGATTAGCCAGAGTCCAAAGGGGCTCCAGTGTAATGGTCATTAAGAATTAGAACAGTTAGAGTTCCTGTGGTAAAAACTTTACAAACATCAGAGATTCCTTATTCTGTCCTAGCCTTAGAGTGATTACCTAGCCCTCGTCCCAACACTAGACTTAGCTAGACACGTTCTCTAGTGAAAAACACTAATTCATAGCTGTAAAACACAACTTTCTTCAACAGTGTCATTGTCTGGGGTTACATTAGCGTTCTCTCACACTCAGCCAAAGTCATCCCTAGTATAACTTCACTGGAGCTATGCCAGAAATGAATTTGGCTCCATATTTCCATTTAGCATATGTGCACACACTCATGCACTTTGATGCCAATGTATTTTCTTAAGCAAGGAACAATGTAGAAAGATGTAATCCGTTAGTAAGCACTGTAGCCATAGTGTCTTCACAGTGTCCCAGAGGACAGTGTGATAGCACATCTCTGAAATTGGAAGGATTAAAAATGGAGGGTTTATAGAGGGATGGTTAGAAAAAAGGGAGGTTGTGGTTATAAAAAAAATAAGACACCAACTATGTACCCAGCAAAATAGAAAGAGGACAGACAGATATTTGGTCACCTTTTATTTTATACTCAGAAAAAATATTGCAAAAAACCCAGCACCCCCATCCATTTTTTTTAATAGTACCATTTGATAGACATGCCTGGTCTGTTAAATACGTGTATAGAGAGATTTCACTCAATTTAAAAAAATCACTAGAAACGACATGTTGTAGGTGTTGTAATGATGCTCACCCTGTTAAACAGAAAGATCTGATTACTATATTCCTGTATAATGTCTCTTTAGACAAAAAACTCGCTGCTGTAATGATTATTTTGTTTCTGATACTTATGTGGCAAGGATCTGTAAACTTGTTAAAACTTCCTAAATAAAGCATTAAAAAAACGAAGGGTCTAAGCGTTCTTTCTAAAGCAAAGCTCCCATTAAGTATAATGAGAATTTTCCTTGTGTTGCTTATTAAAATGCACGCACTTACTTTCTAAGAATTCCATCTTGGCCTCTTCGGTGTTGATGCAGACCGCGTTGATGCCCTCTGTGGGAGCTGTACTTCGCTTCACATGATTTGTGGCCAGTGAGTGGAGAACACTGGTTTTCCCTGCTCCATCCAGGCCCAATACTAATATCTGTTTGCTTTGGGGTTTTCCCTGTGAAATAAGGAGCAGCATGTTCACTAGTGCAGCAGGAAGAGGGTGAGTAGGCTGGTCAGCATACAAGTCTGCAGAGAATCACGCTATGAAGCATTAAACATTTTGTAGGGCTAGCATACAAGGAAGCAAGAGAACTGATCTGTCTGTGTGTGGCTATAAGAGAAAAAACCCAAATATTTGTCAAACTCTAGCAAGATGAATGCAGTAGGGGCCTATGCCGGCACTAGGAATAGAAAGGCTCAGAAATGCAGGGACGTCCTTCGGCATACGCAGCATACATGGCTGCGTAGGACACCTGAAAATTTGGGGCACCCCCTGGGTCTTGGTGTCCACCCTCCCGCCTCTTCTTATCCCTGTTCTGACCCTTCCTGCAGGCTCCCACAGCCAGCTGCTGCTGCCTGGTGAGTCTTCCTCCAGAGAGGATCTAGTAACTTAAAAGTGAAAAAGCCTCCAGCCGCCAGACCTATTAGCACAACATTGAAACTTACAGAGCCAGTCAAGTGGTAATGAAGCCATTTAACGCATTTACCAACCTCCAGGTATATACTGTCAGTTTCTGAATGTGCTGACCAAAACAGTTGTGCATTACTGTAATATTTACTCAGAACATGTTAGTCTACAGGACCTTAGTTTAAAATTTGCTTGAAAAATATTTCATTAGTGTGTTGTTGAAGATTATAAAATCACATCTCTAAAAAATCCTTGCATAGATTTTTAGATGCACAATCTGAGTATTCATCTTTAGCCTTAAATGCTTGGATCTTCAGACATAGTTTTCTAAATAAATCTTTCAAAAGACCCCTTATCTAAAATACACATTTTAATTTTAATTACTATACTAGAAAAAACTTGCTTCCAAAGTCTTCCTGTCCTTTCTGTCCATCCCTTTCTCCCTTCACCCCCCTGTTGAAGAGAGCCCTTAAAGGGACAACACCCCTTTCCTGCCAGATAGCTGACAAACGAGTTTCCCTTTCTTTACTTCTGACTATTTGATGAACTAGTTTTTAAGAGAACCCACTAGCAAAATCAGTACCTTAGTAAGATATAAAATCCTTTGTTATGCCTAAAATCTTTGGAAACATCTTTTTTAAAGTTGGTGAAATTTCATAAACATGTCTGTTATGGAGATCACACAGTAAATTAGTGTTCCCTTTTTCTAAAAGCATAGAACATTGTTATGAACACACTAAACCTCTGTGACTGATTAATTTAAAAGAATGTCTTTGTTTCAGTGAGATAAATATGTAGTAATCTGGACTGATGACTTTATGAAGACTTAAGAGTACATTTAAAATATAAAATCAGCTTAGAAATACTGATTAAGAAAATGTCAAACAGAGAAGAGCTGCATCATGTAGTCCATAATATTGAATGTTGTATTCAGCAGGACAGCTGACTTGCCCTTACTACAAAGTCTTTGCCAATAAATCTCAGACAAACTTCAGGGTACATCAAGAAACCCGTTACTGACATATTTTATTCCCAAGTTTAGTGCTTTTAATTAGGTACCTTCTGCATGTCCAGTCTTCACCTTCTGGCATGCAGTGGAAAACATGCTCCATTTTCTTTAGAAAGAAATTGCAGAAGAATGTTTTTTTCAAATGTCACTTGCTTCATTTGGGTTCAGGGATTTGGCTGGAAGGGGTGATCAGGGAGGGGGAGGGAAGAGAGGAGGGAGACAGTGGGGAGAGGGCGGGGCCTGGGGCAGAACAGGGGTGGAGTATGGGCAGGGCCACAGGCAGAAGAGGTGGGCTGGGGAGCTAGCCTCCCCAAGCGGCAGCTTCGCCCACCGCCCGTGACAGCAGGTAAGAGCGGGTCAGCTTCTGCACACCCAGCGTGCGCTGCAGTCTCCTTAGGCAGGGGCCGTATTCACAGAGCTGAATGCACCGGCGCCGCACATTCTGCGTGCGGGAGAGGGTACGGGGGTCTCTGCGGGGAAGTGTGACTCTCCGCCGCCGTGAGGCGGGCCAGGCGGCTCGGTATCCTTTGCTGCCTTGTCCCTCCCCCCCGGGCTGCGAGCCCGGACTGCCGTCGGGCATAGGAGCACCGGTTTAATAATACTGCATAGGGCCCCATAAATCCTAAGAATGGCCCTGCAGAAATGTATCAAATTAGACCCTGATCCTGCAAATAGCTACGCATACGCTTTCTTTATACACTGAGTAACCCCACTGCCTTCAATGGGACTACTCAAAGTGTGTGAAGTTAGCTCGTTGCAGGGACCTTACAGAGACATCATCAATTTGTTTGGAACTCCTTCCGTTTTCCAATATCACAGTCATTCTGTAATAGAGAACGCGCCCTGCCTGCAAGGTGAGTAAGGCTTGGTCTACACTAAACCCCCAAATCGAACTAAGGTACGCAACTTCAGCTACGTGAATAACGTAGCTGAAGTTCGAAGTACCTTAGTTCAAACTTACCTCGGTCCACACGCAGCAGGCAGGCTCCCCCGTCGACTCCGCGGTACTCCTCTCGTCTAGCTGGAGTACAGCAGTCGACGGCGAGCACTTCCTGGTTCGACTTATCACGTCCAGACAAGACGCGATAAGTCGAACCCAGAACTTCGATTGCCAGCCGCTGAACTAGCGGCTGGGTGTAGACATACCCTAAGACACATTGGTGCTCCTACAGTTTTCCCAGCCCCCATTTACAGAACACTGCCATGTCTTTTGAAACAAAACATCTTAGTTTCCTTTATTTATAGGCATCCTTTTAGAATGATATTTCTCTACCAATATCAATGCGTTCTCCTTGGCAAAAGCCTGTTTCTTCTGACCTTTGAATGTATCTGGATTAATATATTTACACCTGATTAAGGAGGGATTGGCCTGCTAAACCCAGGGTTGTAAATTCAATCCTTGAGGGGGCCATTTAGGGATCTGGGGCAAAGATCTGTCTGGGGATTGGTACTGCTTTGAGGAGGGGGTTGGACTAGATGACCTCCTGAGATCCCTTCCAACCCTGATATTCTATGATTCTATGACCTTCAATGCACACCTAATATCATCAAGCCAAGACTTTGTTGTTTGTGGACTAGCATTATCAGTTAGCCCACCACAGCTATTGGAATATTGTTTGTCACTTCATCACTGCAGCAAGAAGCAGAAAGAACAAAGGTACATTATGTTCTTGTAGAATCTGATTTATTTGATTCAGCAGTTTATTTTTACTAGCTATTCAGAATTGGACAGTGCTTTCGGTAGCTACCCCCCCCCTTTATTTTTTTTAAAAAGAGGGACATCAGCATTTTTCTTCCACTGCAATGCAAGTGACAGCCTCACAAACTGTTTACATGCTGTGAAACCCCGGTGTGTGTTATCCCAAAGGGGTCACCACCAGCGATGGGATGGGGTGGAGGGACATATGATCCTGATCCTTACACTAGATGGCAAGGATGGCATGCACAGGCATGGACAAGAGCCCTATGCACTGCTTAGGGCTATTGCTACAGGGTTATTTTTAGAAGGGGAGGCCATACCCATTCCCCCTTCTGCTCTCCCGCTGGTGCGTTTGCTCAGCTGGTCCTCAGACCAAATAAACCAATGCCTCCCCCAGCAGCTCCCGTTAGGCTCGGCAAGAGCAAGGACCACTGCCCAGGATTCTGGGGGCCAGCCGCACCAGGTTTCGTGCAGCCCCACATGGCTCATTTCTCACTGATGAGAAAACACATCAGACCCTCCCAGCACATGGTGAGAGCAGGCCGAGCCGTCCCCCCATCCAGGCATGTGGGGGGAGGCAGACTGACGGGAGAGGGCCTGTGGCTCTGGTTGGGGGATTAGGACAGGATGGCAGAGGCTACCCAGGATGGTTTGATCTCCATGAGCCTCCTGGTTCCAGCCCCCAGCTGCTCGCCATGACCCCTCTCACCTCCTGTGCTGGCAGGGCACCGGGCACCCAGCCGCCTCCCCCCAGCTGCGCCATGTGGCCTGTTCTCAGCTGGGGCCAGGGGATAGAGGGCTGAACTAGAGGCAGCTTGGTCACCCACCATTCCTCTGCAGTGCAACCCTTGCTGGCCTGGAGGAGCAGCTGCAGGAGGCCCCATGCCACCCCGCCGCCTGGGCCCTGTCGAGCAGGGACGAGGGGCCGCTGGGTGCGTGAGCGTCACCTGGGATGAGCACCGCTGGGCAGCGCTGGATGTGGGAGTCACACCATCCCAGAGGTGTAGCACACTGTTGTGTATTACGGCTAGCCCTGCAAAGTGCAGCGTGCTGGACGCCCCGCCATGCTCATTCTCTGGTGCTGCAGCAGCTGGCTAG
Source organism: Terrapene triunguis (assembly GCF_002925995.2). Taxonomy (NCBI): domain Eukaryota; kingdom Metazoa; phylum Chordata; order Testudines; family Emydidae; genus Terrapene; species Terrapene triunguis. Next base: position 15,194,982 of record NW_020664487.1, on the reverse strand, counting down.
CTTCGGTCTGACATGACGAGTCTCTATGGCATGCGGGTGTTAAAGATCCCATGGTGATTTTGGTCAAAGCGGGGGTTTGAGCCACTGTCCTTGGCCACAACACCACCTCCCTGCACTGCTGTGCAGCATGCTGCCTGCACAACTGTGTGTTGCAGACCTCCCCTGCAGAAGTGGGTCCTATTTCTATAGTTACTTAAGGGCCTTGGACTCTATCTGGGTGTAATTTGTTTTTTTGCAGATGGGCTCAATACTAGATTGTAGCCCAATGAAATCTGTTCTGGTGTCAGCTTTCTGAGCTCTCTGTGCCACTCATACAGCTTTTAGCTCTAAAGTCATCCTTGTGTAGCAAGACTTCTCTTTACCACCTGAATTTCTGTCACTAGATCTTCCATCACTATTTAAACCAATGATCACTAGCACTGTTTTGTTGCTAATGTAGATGTTTTGCACCCACAGTTGACTTTTGGGTACCCGCAGAACTCTCTGTATATCCCATAGCAAATAACACAGAAGAGAATAGAAAATTCGTACCAGCTATCCCAAAGCACAAGAACATAACAATGACACTTAGACCCAGATCCTCAAAGGTATTAGACACCTAACTCCCATTGCTTTATCATTTATCTGGACCTTAGCTCTTCTCATTCACAGATCTCAATGCATTTTACAAAGGAAGGGACATATCCTTACCCCTGTTCTGTACAGACAAGAGAAATGAATGATTCATATATGGTAACGCAGTTGGTCTGGCAAAGCCGAGTCTAGAAGCCAGATTTCCTGACTCCCAGTTCACTGCCCTGCCCATTTAGGGCGACCAGATATCCCAATACTATCGGACCTCCGGATATTCGGAGCTTTGTCTTATATAGGACCCCATTACCACTCACACCCCAATTTTTACACTTGCTAGGTGGTCGGCCTATGCCCACTATACCGTGCTGCTTTCCCACCTTGTAAATAGTAGAATACTTAATAACATTGATGAAAACATTGAAAATATAGGACTGCATCAGCTCTAATGGAGACAGCCACAGCTCCTATTTATTTCAATGGGAGTTGAGCCCACTTATCCAGTGCCAATGTGGCTCATAGCCTTCAGAGCGTTATATGCATGGGAGTAAATAACAGACCCTGACACTACCCTGCTCTTTGATCCCACCAGCACATCAGAGGCACCGATTGCCTGGATGACTGGTTACCGCAGTAAGTGCTAAACGCCTGATTTATCAATTTAACTGCTACATGGCACAAAAAGCCATTTTGGGAAATCTGAGCTTAAAAGGATCATGGCCTGATAAAAATGCAATGGAGTTGGGAGCTGGAAAGATCAGCCTGGTATTTTGCTCCTGTCAGAAACAAAGGCTTGGAAGGGACCTCAAGAGGGCGTCTAGTTCTTCTCCCCACACTGAGGCAGGAGTGAGTATTCCTGGACAGGCGTTTGTCTAACCTGTTCGTAACAGCGTCCAGTGCAGGGATCCCACACCCTCCCTTCTGTTCCAGTGCTCAACCATCTTTAGAGTGAGAATGTTTTTCCTAGTGTCGAACCTAAATCTGCCTCGCGACGAACTAAGCTGAGTACTTCTTGTCTTACCCTCGGTGAACAGAGAACAATTCAAGCCATGTAAACTGCCTTCTAGATTCCCAGTGTGACAAGGGCTTTACAAATGCGTGTAGCATATGATAACCTCTGCCAGCCAGTGGCATTAGCCATTCATATCATGCAGAAAAAGCACACTCGGGCTACTGAAATAAAGAAACACACACTAATTGCATCTGAATCATCCCCCAGCCAGCAGCTGAAGTCATCAGCTATCCTGGAGATTTGTGTGTATATTTTGCTGCCATGACCCACAACATACAGGAAAGTGGTAAGAGTTTGATCTCACAGCTGCTTACTACACAGCGGAGTGTTTACTACCCAACACGAAGAATTTGCAGGACTAGGGCCTACGCGGGTATAGGTTGTGGTTCCCTAATTTAGAAAAGTTAATTGCTTGTGATATAGAGATATACTGTACATTAGCCTCTTAATTGCTCTCCAGCCTCATATTAAAATTGATGGTGACTCAGTTACATAGCCCAGTCCCTAAGGGCCACATTTTTAAAAGTATTTAGATGCCTGAAGATGCAAATGGGCACCTAAATACCTTTAAAAAAATGACCGTAAGGGCATGCTAAAATTCAGTCCTGAAGAAGCTTAAGGTGACCTGCCATGAAGGGTACGTGGGGAGGTGGGAATTGCGGCTGCATCCTCTTGGATTTGTGCTCTTTTTTGCTTCTTAATGATGGGGAAGGAGGCTTTGAGGGTGTTGTCAAACAAAAATTGTTTTTCCTTTGCCTGAGAGAGAGCAGGATTGTCAACCTGGTCTTGTCTGGTTTTGTTGGAGAACTCACTTGAGGTCTCAGCGTGAAGGGGTTGGGTGTGTAAGACTTCAGCAAGTTTCTGGGCCGTGGTTAAAAGGTAGGTCAGGTCCCATCTGCGCTACAGAATGGAGCTGGTGTTGTAACTAAGTGCCCTGTTGTGGCTGAAGTCATAGTGCAGACAGGCTCAGGGGGTTGAGTGTCAGCTAAAACAAGAGATTGATAATCTAGACACACAGCAGGAGGCACCAGCTCACAGCAGCATGTACGACAGATTAAATATACCAGAAATACCGCTCAGAGTTTGCAGTAACTAGGAGGTGACTTTTCAGAGCTGATGTGGCGTTCTCTAGTTAAAACCAGAGAACCTCAAGCACAGTCATTCAAGCCAGGTTATCCAAAGAGCTCAGCTCCCCTTTAGGCCCCTACACACAAGGGTCAGACATTCCAAAGGGCCTGGACCCCAGCAGCTCTCAGAGAGCAATGGCGGACCCTGCCCCTCCAGCCCCATTGAGAACAAGAGGGGCTGCTGAACTCTTTGGAAAAGGTGACTCTTTATTTAAGTGCCTAAGTGGGAGCTGTTGGGGGCTGAGCTCTTAAAATCCAGCTCTGGCTTTTTTCATTCCTTGTCTCCACTGTCTGTTACACGAGCAGGTGCCATTTGGGGGTTCCCAGCTCCATCGCAGGCTCCACAATCGCCACCAGGTAACAGAAGCGGCAGAGTTCACTGCTGATGAACAAGTCCTCAACAGAGCCCAGAACTAAACTACACTAAGCCGGTGCCATGAGTTGTGCTAAGTATCAGCTCAATCTCTCTCTCTCCTCTTTTAACGGGTACCTCATTCATAATCGCTGTCATTTCTAAGGAAGAAGCAGCCTACAGCCAGCATTTCACCAGAGAGTTAGCATTCTTAACGGATTCCCGACTCAATTCAGGGGAGGCCTGACAGTGGGGGGGAACAAGCTGAATCACTTGTTCAGCTCGGGTCAGACATGAGCATTTGGACTTGTACACCCCCGTTACACTGTGAGAACAAACAAGTCAATACAGCAGCTAGATAAGTTCATGGAAGGTAGGTCCATCAATGGCTATTAAGCAGGATAGTGAGGGACGCAATCCCATGCTCGGAGTGTCCCTGGCCTGTGTTTGCCGGAAGCTGGGAATGGGTGACAGTGACAGAGGATGGATCACTCAATCACTGCCCTGTTCTGTTCATTCCCTGTGAAGCACCTGGCATTGGCCGTTGTAAGAAGACAGGACACTGGGCTAGACGGACCATTGGTCTGACCCAGTGTGGCCGTTCTTATGTTCAATTATTGCATTCGCAGGTCGCTGACTGGGATAGGATGTGATGTAGAGGAGGCAGAAGAAACCTGAACTAAAGCACTAGCTTGGTGTGGGTTATTTCTATAAAGCAGGCTCTGACCCACTTCTACCCAACACTGGCCAGACCAAACCACTTCGACAACTGTTAAGCTCTGCTGTTTGGGGTAGTCAGAGGAGCTCACAGAACTCTGCCTGCTTGTAAATGGGTGCTATTGCTGAAGACAACAGTACAAAACATTTCATGGAGGAACACCACAGAGGTCACTGCCTTCACTTCAGTGAACATTCCTGCTCTTGGAAGTGATGAGTCATAGCACTGGCAAGAGCTTGGCCCTATCCCAGCTCTCCCACAGCAGGTCTGTCTGAACTAGGAGGTGGGTTTTAGGCAGCGTATGTTAACTCACCCCTGTCTTTCCCCTAGCAGAGATGCAGGTTAACTAACACCTTCCACCTCCATCTAGCAGGTCCAGGTTGATCCCTGGGGGTAGCCAGGCATCTCAGAGGCACCATCGCAATCCTGAGCCCCTCCTAAATGTGCTGCCAACCAAGCTAAGCTGTGTGGTGACAAAGACACATTCACAAGAGACCACTGGTTGAGCTCACAGGAGCCATCTGGTTGAGAATCATGGCCGGATTACAGCCCAGAACTGCACAGTAGAACAATTACTACTGTACGAGCTGCGTGCATTAATCCACAGTGCCACCTATACGCCAGCCTCTACACAATCTTCAGAGCTGCAGCCTCTCCTCTGCCTTCATTCACTAACCCTGCCCTTCCTGGAATGGCTGCTGGCCTTGTTCTTGAGGCATTAGCAACGGTGTTTCTGTGCACACCCAGCCAAGGCCCCTATGCAGGCAGGTCTCCCATTGGCTTCAGTGCGAGTTTTGCCCAAGATCTAAACAAGGGTGGGCCTTGTGGGATTTCTGTGGCCAGATTGCCTGCGGCTTTCAATGACGTGTGAACCAGTGTTCCACCATGTATCCAACTAAGCAAGGACTGAAGAAACTCTTTGGACAGGAGGGTTCTGCCTTATTACATCGCTGTATCTAGAAAACAAGAAATAGCAATTGCCACTTGACTAGCCACTATGCATCTGTCCAGAGATCTTAATGTGGATGGAGCCTGGGGCTGCTAGAATGAGGAGAGAAGGATGTACCCTGGCAATGGCACCGAGGTAGCACAGCCCCTTAGAAGTGACTACGATGGGCAGACAGGCAGGCAAGGGCAATGCAAACACTGCCTTGCAGGAGCAGAAAGAGGGCACGGCAGCATCGATCAGACACCAGGCTGAGAAAAGCCACTCGTACACACACAGGTTAAGTTGCGGAGCTGTGGGGTTCTTTGTCCAATCAAACCTCGTGTGAATGGTAGTTTCAATCTTATAGTGTATTCAAAGGACATCCCCAAAGCACGTGTGAGATCTGGAATGGACACAGGTGCTAAAATCTACGGCCCTCAAAGCTCTGCCTGCCACCTCTAGAAGCTGCTGGGCTGACTGATGACAGAAATAGAATGATTGATAGAAAAATGACCCACACTCCCCTCTCACTGCTGGCTCAGAACAGCTGGATGACAACTCCCAGTAACGCAGTGCAGAACAAGTGTTAGTGCACGCAGGGCCAGTCAACCAACCACTTACAGGCTCTGCAGCTTTGGTGCATAACATGATAGAGTGTAGATGGAAGTGTGCCTCAGGCCACAAGACACAGCAATGAACCCTTCCCCGGCTTCTACAATCTCATCTCCACTCCTCACTTTGTATTTCTGGTTGCTCTCTAACATCATCCAAAGCCAGGAGCTCCTTGCGCATTTCATTGCATCTCAGCTCTGCATGTGTTAGTCTTGTGGGTGAAGAAATTTCTTCATGCTCTATGTTCCCAGAATGGTTTTCATCAAATGGCTGATCGGTTCACTAGCCCCCTGGCCAGCTAACTACATATGACAGCAAACCAGCCCCCAGCAGTGACACCATGTGGGCTGCAGCGGATGTCACTGTCACTGTATCGTCAGTCCCTCCTTTCAATCACTTTCCTGAGCAGGCAGAGATGCTTTGGGCAGGTTCACACGATGCCCTGGGCTAGTGGTGATGCCACCAGACCTTTGTATTTGGGGGAGAAGCGATTTCTATCTTGCAAAGGGAAGCGCTGGTTATCCTCAGCCTCCCCCTGAATTGTGCTGGGCTCGGGGCCACCTTTCAGAGTATTTCCACTGGAATCTCTCTGTCAGTCTTCAAGGCTGAGTGTCAGGCCCCTCTATTCAAGCCAGCCCATCTTTACCCCCGTGGAGCTCTCTCTAATCACCAGCTCTTCCTTTCTTTCCCCTGCAATTGCCAGAGTGGCTATTTGTCTCCAGGCCTAGCTTTATCTGAATTATTTCCTTTAACTTCTGCACAACACACAGATCTACTGCGATGGAATCCATATAAACACATTCAGTTCACGCACAGTATGAAACCAGCAGTATCTCTACAACTGCTAGTGGGCCAGTTTTGATCTCTATTACACAAGTGTAAGACTTGACTAACATCAACGACTTAAAAAACAAAACACAAAACCAACAACCTATTGACTCCCCTGGAATTCCTCTAGTTTAAGAGAAGTTAGAATTGCGCCTGGGATGTCAGGGTGAGCCAAAGCTGTGGTGCTAGAGTTACAGGTAATCCCGTGAAAATGTAACAAGTGCTTTCTTGAATTATGTTCAGTTTCTATGTACTGAAGTGCCGCCGATCGCGGCTTTTTTTTTTTTCCTGCCGCTTGGGGCAGCAAAAACACTGGAGCCAGCCCTGATGAGGGGGATTTGATAGCTGCTTTCAACTACCTGAAAGGGGGTTCCAAAGAGGATGGATCTAGACTGTTCTCAGTGGTACCAGATGACAGAACAAGGAGTAATGGTCTCAAGTTGCAGTGGGGGAGGTTTAGGTTGGATATTAGGAAAAGCTATTTCACTAGGAAGGTGGTGAAGCACTGGAATGGGTTACCTAGGGAGGTGGTGGACTCTCCTTCCTTAGAGGTTTTTAAGATCAGGCTTGACAAAGCCCTGGCTAGGATGATTTAGTTGGGCATTGGTCCTGCTTTGACCAGGGGGTTGGACTAGATGACCTCCTGAGGTCCCTTCCAACCCTGGTATTCTATGATTCTATCACTTAAATCAGCCTCTGTATCAGACGACTGGAGGATCGCTAATGTAACACTGATTTTTAAAAAGGGCTCCAGAGGTGATCCTGGCAATTACAGGACAGTAAGCCTGACTTCAGTACTAGGCAAACTGGTTGAAACTACAGTAAGAACAGAATCATCAGATACATAGATGAACCAACACAACTTTTGTAAAGGGAAACCCATGTGCTTGTTTAGTGAGGTATGACAAGGGGGATCCAGAGGATATAGTGCACTTTGACTTTCAGAAAGCCTTTGACAAGGTCCCTCTCCAAAGGCTCTTAAGCAAAGTGAGTAGTCGTGGGATAAAAGAAGATTCTTATGGATCAGTAACTGGTTAAAAGATAGGAAACTGAAGAAAGGAATAAATGGTCAGTTTTCACAGTGGAGAGAGGTACACGGAGGGCTCCCTCAGGGACCTATAATGGGACCCGTGCAGTTCAACATATTCATTAATCAGCTGGCAAAGGGAGTGAACAGTGAGCTGGCAAAGTTTGCAGATGATAGAAAATTACTCATGATAGTTAAGTCCAAAGCAGACTGCGAAGAGCTACAAAGGAATCTCACAAAACTGGGTGATTGGGCAACAAAATGGCAAATGAAATTCAGTGTTGATAAATACAATATAAATGCACATTGGAAAACATAATTCCAACTATATCTACACAATGATGGGGTGTAAATTAGCTGTTACCACTCAAGAAAGATCTTGGAGTCACTATGGATAGTTTTCTGAAAACATCCGCTCAGTGTGCAGCAGCAGTCAAAAAGCTAACAATGTTGAGAACCATTAGGAAATGGATAGAAAATAAGACAGTAAATATCATAATGCCATGATATAAATCAATGGTATGCCCACACCTTGGATACTGTATGCAGTTCTGGTCACCCCATCTCAAAAAAAGATATATTATCATCTGAAAAAGTATGGAGAAGGGCTACACAAATGTTTAGAGATATGGAACAGATTCCATATAAGAAGAGCTAGAAAAGACTGGGACTTTTCAGTTTAGAAGAGAGACAATTAGCAGGGATATGACAGAGTTCTAGAAAAGCATGTATGGGATGGAGAAAGTGAATAAGGAAGTGTTATTTACTCTTTCATGTAACACAAGAACCAATGAAGTTAATAGGCAGCAGGTTTAAAATAAACAAAAGGAAGTACTTCACACCACAAAGCAGACCTGTGAAACTCATTGCCAGGGGATGTTGTGGAGGCCAAAAGTGTAACTGGGTTGGTTCTAAAAAGAATTAGATAGATTCATGGAGGATAGGCCTGTCTATGGTTATTAGCCAAGATGGTCAGGGACGCAACCCCATACTGTGGGTGTCCCTAAACCTCTGACTGCCAGAAGCTGGGACTGAATGACAGGGGATGGATCACTTGATCATTGCCCTGTTCTGTTCATTCTCTCTGGGGCACCTGGCACTGGCCACGGTCGGAAGACAGGATACTGGGCTAGATGGACCATTGGTCTGACTTAGTATGGCCGTTTTTATGCTATTGTGTGCATATATTTATTTAGATTATTTTAAAGTGTCTAATGTAAGGAGACTAGCCATGAGAATTGAAGTCCCCTTTCTATCCAAAGGCAATACACACTGGCCCAGATGCTGGGAATATGCCTCCACTCTTCCCTTCCCCTGACCTCACACCTGAGCTAGAGCCACTTCTCTCTCCAGGCATGAGTGCTGGAACACATCTATAAAGCCTCTCCTGTGAGCCTGGGTCTCAACTGAGCAGAAACTTTCAGTTCTGCTAATTGGTGGATGAAGCTTCTGTGACATGGATTTCAGCCCACCAAACACTGTAGAGTAGAGCGGGGTCTGAAAATCGAGTGCAGTGGGTTGTGCTCTCTATGGCTGCATTATGATATATAAGGAAGGCAGGATTTTTTTCTTTAAACGAGAAGTTCAAGAACTGTCTGCCCTGGAAGTCTCTTTGGAGATGAGGAGGTTACTCACCCTGTGCAGCAACTGAGGTTCTTCGAGATGAGTGTCCCTGCGGGTGCTCCACTCCAGGTCAAGGTGCGTCCCAGCGCCTTCGATCGGAGATTTCTACAGCAGTACCCTTACGGGCCGCGCACACGCTGTGCCTGCCTCACGAGCTGTCAGTGTTTGAATAGCGCGTGCACAGCCCGGGCTCCTCAGTTCCTTCTCTACAATGGAGTGCGTCCCAAATTAAAGTAGAGGGGAGGAGGTGGGTAGCGGAGCACCCACAGGGACACTCACCTCGAAGAACCTCAGTTACTGCACAGGGTGAGTAACCTCCTCTTCTTCTTCTTCAAGAGATGTCCCTGTGGGTGCTCCACTTCAGGTGACTGAAAAGCAGTGTCCCTTAGGATGGTTGGGACTTCGGATCAGGTAAGAAGGCTGTCGACAAGACAGCTCTACCTATCCTGGTGTCGGATGCTGCCATGCACATGAGAGCATAGTGATTGGTAAAGGTAAGGTTCGCTGCCCAGGTAGCTGCCTTGCATATGTCAGAAAGCGGGACATTACGGAGAAAGGCAGTGGAAGTAGAGACAGCTCTAGAAGAGTGTGTCCTAATTGATGTAGGGGGTTGTATTTGCTTCAGTTGGTAACAGAGACGTATGTAGTCTGCAATCCATTTGGAGAGTCTCTGGGTAGAGATAGCTTTTCCCTGTGATCGCTGAGTGGTAGAGTCGAGAAGTTTGGGGGTTTTCCTAAACGGTTTTGTTCTATCCAGGTAAAAGGATAGTGCTCTGCGCACCTCAAGAGTGTGCACTGCTGTTTCAAAAGCATTAGCCTGGGGTTTTGGGGAAAATGTTGATAGGTGTATTGGCTCATGGAGGTGAAAGGAAGAGTGCATCTTAGGCAGGAACTTCGGGTGTGTGCAGAGTGTGACTTTATCACGGAAGAACGTGGTATACGGAGGTTCTGCCATGAGTGCTCCCATTTCTCCTATTTGTCTGGCAGACGTGATTGCTATCAGGAAGGCGGTCTTCATGGATAAGTAGAGAAGGGAGCAGGTAGCCATTGGCTCAAAGGGTTTATCCATCAGGGCTTTGAGGACTAGGTGGAGGTCCCTGGGAGCAGCAGGTGGTTTTACATCTGGATATAATGTTTGGATGCCCTTCAGGAACCTCTTGGTTACTGAATGGGCAAAGACTGTAGTGTTGTCGATCTTATGGTGAAATGTGGTGATTGCCGCGAGGTGGCACTCACGGCGAGACCTGACATTTTAAGGTCTAGCAGGTAATCCAGTATCACTGGGAGTGGGGTGGAAACTGGGGAGGTCTGTTTGGCCGTATGCCAAGATGTGAACCTCTTCCATTTATGTAGGTAAGTAGTGCGCGTGGTGTGTGTCCTGCTGTAGGACTGTCCGCACTTGTTCAGAACATGCTAACTCCTCATTAGAGAACCATTGATTAGCCAGGCCCTCAGGTGGAGTCGCTGTACGTCGGGGTGAAATAGCTGGCCCCTGCGTTGTGATAGGAGGTTGCTGGGGGAGGGGGGGAGTGGAATCGGTGGCTTGACCGACATCCGTATGAGGAAGGAATACCATGGTTGTCTGGGTCATGATGGGGCTATTAGAATGATGTTGGATCTGTCTGTTCTTATCTTCTGTATTACTCTGTTCAACAGAGGTACTGGTGGAAACGCATACATGAGAGTGTCGATCCATGGGAGCATGAAGGCATCTCCTCGAGAGTGTTTCCCCAGGCCGGCTCTGGAGCAGAAAGTCAGACATTTTTTGTTTATTGCCGTGGCAAATAGATCTAGTTGGGGATAACCCCAGGTCTGGAAAATGGTAAATAGAATGGCGTCGTTGAGTTCCCACTTGTGCTGTATGGGGAAGGATCGACTGAGCTCGTCTGCAGTGGTTTCTGAGAACCAGGCAGGTATGAGGCGGAGATATGGATATTGTGTTGAAGGCACCAATTCCATAGTTTTACCACTTCTGTGCAGAGAGAGTGGGACCGGGCTCCCCCCGTCTGTTCACATAGAACATGCATGCGATGTTGTCTGTCATGATCTGAATTCTGTGGTTTTGGATAATGGGAAGGAAATGGAGGCAGACATTGAGTACGGCTCGGAGCTCTAGTAGATTTATATGAAGCTTGGTTTCCGTAGAGGACCAGAGGCCCTGAGTGGTGAGGTGACCCATGTGCGCTCCCCATCCTGTGAGGGATGCATCTGTAGTGATGGTCAGTGAAGGGGGTTCTTGTCGGAAGGGAATCCCGGCACAGATGTTGATAGGAGAGGTCCACCAGAGGAGCGAGTCCTTGACTTTTGAAGGCATAGTTAGCAATTTGTTTAATCTGTGGATATTTGGTTTGTATACAGTGGCAGGCCCCCTGAAGGCATCACATGTACAAGCGGGCATTTGGGACCATGAATGTGGAAGTGGCCATGTGCCCTAACATCAGCAGGGAATCTCAGACTGTAACCCACGGGCTGGCACGTATCTGGGTAATTAGGGTACCCATTGTGTGGAATCTGTCCTGGAGAAGAGAGGCAAGACCCATGGTGGAGTCGAGGTGTGCCCCGATGAAGTCAATTTGTTGGATAGGTTGTAAGGTAGATTTGTTTCTGTTTATTTGCAGACCCAGGGTGTGGAAGCAGTGCACAGTTGCAGAAGTCGCTCGGATCGCCTCCAAGTGAGTGGGTGACTTGAGGAGACAATCGTCCAGGTAAGGAAAAATGAGGATCCCTTTCTTTCTGAGATGCGCTATTATGACTGCTAGCACTTTTGAGAAGACACGTGGGGCAGTGGGAAGGCCAAAGGGCAGGATCCTGTATTGGTAGTGTTCCAGTCCCACCGCAAATCTGAGAAAACATCAATGAGCAGGGTGGATCGTGACATGGAAATATGCATCTTGGACGTCGAGGGTTGAAAACCAATCTCCCTGCTCCAGTGTTGGAATTATTGTTGATAGAGTAGCCATCCGGAATTTCTGTTTCTTGACGAACTTGTTTAGATATGGAAGGTTGAGGATAGGGCGCCATCCACTGTTTTTCTTTTCTGTCAAGAAGTAGTGAGAGTAAAACCCCTTCCCTCTGTGTTGAGCTGGTATCCGCTCTATCGCTCCTAGTTGTATGAGGTGTTGTACCTCTTGATGGAGCAACTGTTCATGAGAGGGGTCCCTGAAGAGGGACAGGGTGGGTGGGAGGTATGGAGAGGAAGGGGATGGCTTAGCCCAATCTGATAATTTCCAGGACCCATCTGTCCATAGTGATGGCTTCCCAATTGGCAAGGAATGGGCGCAGACGGTGTCCAAAGAAATGGATGGTTGAAATCGATGCTGAAGAGGGTGGAAGGTTTTCTATACCCTTGACCAAGGCTCCAAATTTTTTTGTTTGAGGCAGGAGGGTGGGTCACCATTGTTTATGGAGGGCAATGTCATTGGGTCCTGGGTCTATGGCATTGTTGTTGCTGCATATCATATTGTCTGAAATGTTGATTTTGCACAAAAGCATGGTAGTGTGGCCACTGGTATGGCTGATATCTGTACTGACTCTTTTTTGTGGCAGGTGGCTGGATGCCTAAAGATCTGAGTGTAGCACATGATTGTTTCATGGAATAGAGGACCTCATTGGTTGCAGAGGTGAAGAGCTTGTCCCCATCGAAGGGAAGATCTTCGACAGGGTGGTGGTGGTGGTCGGGGACTCTCTCCTGAGGGGAACAGAGTCATCTATCTACCATCCCAACCGGGAAAACCGAGAAGTGTGCTGCTTTCCAGGAGCTAGGATTCACGATGTGATGGAGAGACTGTCGAGACTCATCAAGCCCTTGGATCGCTACCCCTTCCTGCTTCTCCATTTGGGCACCAGTGATACTGCCTTGAGCAGATCACTGCAGACTACGTGGCTCTGGGAAGCAGGATAAAGGAGTTTGAGATGCAAGTGGTGTTCTAGTCCACCCTCCCTGTGGAAGGAAGAGACTGTCGAATCATGGAAGTCAATGAATGGCTACGCAGGTGGTGTCGGAGAGAAGGCTTTGGATTCTTCGACCATGGGATGGTGTTCCAAGAAGAAGGAGTGGTAGGCAGAGACGGGTTCCACTTAACGAAGAGAGGGAAGAGCATCTTCGCAATCAGGCTGGCTAACCTAGTGAGGAGGGCTTTAAACTAGGTTCACCAGGAGACCGAAGCCCTGAGGTAAGTGGGGAAATGGGATACCAGGAGAAAGCACGAACAGAAGAGCGCAAGAGGGGAGGACTCCTGCCTCATACTGAGAAAGCGGGACGATCAGCGAGTTATGTTAAGTGCCTAAACACAAATGCAAGAAGCCTGGGAAACAAGCAGGGAGAACTGGAAGTCCTGGCACAGTCAAGGAATTATGATGTGATTAGAATAACAGAGACCTGGTGGGATAAATCACATGACTGGAGTATTGTCATGGATGGCTATAAACTGTTCAGGAAGGACAGGCAGGACAGAAAAGGTGGAGGAGTTGCATTGTATGTAAGAGAGGAGTATGACTGCTCAGAGCTCCAGTATGAAACTGCAGAAAAACCTGAGAATCTCTGGATTAAGTTTAGAAGTGTGAGCAACAAGGGTGATGTCGTGGTGGGAGTCTTTACTTTGCATTACTTTAGCATATAGACCACCAGACCAGGGGGATGTGGTGGATGAAGCTTTCTTCCGGCAACTAACAGAAGTTACTAGATCACAGGCCCTGGTTCTCATGGGGGACTTCAATCACCCTGATATCTGCTGGGAGAGCAATACAGCGGTGCACAGACAATCCAGGAAGTTTTTGGAAAGTGAAGGGGACAATTTCCTGGTGCAAGTGCTGGAGGAACCAACTAGGGGCAAAGCTCTTCTTGACCTGCTCCTCACAAACAGGGAAGAATTAGTAGGGGAAGCAAAAGTGGATGGGAACCTAGGAGGCAGTGACCATGAGATGGTCAAGTTCAGGATCTTGACACAAGGAAGAAAGGAGAGCAGCAGAATACAGACCCTGGACTTCAGAAAAGCAGACTTTGACTGCCTCAGGGAACTGATGGGCAGGATCCCCTGGGAGAATAACATGAGGCGGAAAGGAGTCCAGGACAGCTGGCTGTACTTTAAAGAATCCTTATTGAGGTTGCAGGAACAAACCATCCCGATGTGTAGAAAGAATAGTAAATATGGCAGGCGACCACCTTGGCTTAGTGACAGGGGATGTGGAAAAGCTAATGTACTCAATGCTTTTCTTGCCTCTGTCTTCATGAACAAGGTCAGCGCCCAGACTACTGCACTGGGCAGCACAGCATGGGGAGGAGGTGACCAGCCCTCTGTGGAGAAAGAAGTGGTTCGGGACTATTTAGAAAAACTGGACGTGCACAAGTCCATGGGGCTGGATGCGCTGCACCCGAGGGTGCTAAAGGAGTTAGCAGATGTGATTGCAGAGCCATTGGCCATTATCTTTGAAAACTCATCGCGATCGGGGAAGGTCCCGGATGACTGGAAAAAGGCTAATGTAGTGCCCATCTTTAAAAAAGGGAAGGAGGAGGATCCGGGGAACTACAGGCCAGTCAGCCTCACCTCAGTCCCTGGAAAAATCATGGAGCAGGTCCTCAAGGAATCAATTCTGATGCACTTAAAGGAGAGGAAAGTGATCAGGAACAGTTAGCATGGATTCACCAAGGGTTTCTAATTGCCTTCTATGATGAGATAACTGGCTCTGTGGTGAGGGGAAAGCAGTGGACATGAAATACCCTGACTTTAGTAAAGCTTTTGATACAGTCTCCCACAGTATTCTTGCCAGCAAGTTAAAGAAGTATGGGCTGGATGAATGAACTATAAGGTGGATAGAAAGCTGGCTAGATGGTCGGGCTCAACGAGTAGCGATCAATGGTCAGGCTTGACAAAGCCCTGGCTGGGATGATTTAATTGGGGATTGGTCCCGCTTTGAGCAGGGGGTTGGACTAGATGACCTCCTGAGGTCCCTTCCAACCCTGATATTCTGTGATCTCCTTGGGAAAGAAGGAAGAAGTAAACCATGAGGCATGCCGCATGCTGATGGCCGTGGCTGTAGATCTGGCAGCTGCATCTGCAGTATCGAGGGCGGCCTGAAGAGCTGTGCGGGAGATCAATTGGCCCTCGGACGCTACCGCTTTGAATTGTTGTCGTTTGTCTTCCGACACATTATCAATAAATTGCATTACTTTAGCATAATCCTTGTGGTCATATTTTGCTAAGAGCGCCGCGTAATTCGCTACTTGAAATTGCAAAGTGGAAGATGAATACACTTTGCGCCCAAAGGAGTCCAGTCTCTTGTTCTTGTCAGATGGGGTAAATCGGAAAAGCCGGTGCTTATTTTTCTGGTTGGCCGCCTCGACCACTAGCGAATTGGGTGATGGGTGAGTAAATAGAAACTCCGAACCCTTCGATGGGACAAAATATTTGCGGTCCAGTCTCTCGCTAGTGCGAGTTATCGTGGCCGGGGTCTGCCAGATAATTTTAGCTGGTTCCATGATGGCCCCATTAATTGGTAGGGCTATTTTGGATGAGGTGGTAGCTTGTAATATGTCAGTGAGTTCGTGGTGGGTTTCTGGTACCTCCTCCAGGATAATCTTGAGTTCATCGGCTACCCTTTTAAATAATTCCTGAAAGTGGATGAGCACATCAGTAGTGGAAGGTAGTGGGGACATGGTGGCCTCCCATAGTGGTATCGCTATAGGATGGGGAGTGATGTCCTGTGCAGGCAGAGCGGCTACTTCAGGTCTTATCTGCCTATCCGTGTAAGAAAGCAACGGGGAGCCCCTGACAGCTTTTCTGCGGGCGGCACGGTGAACGCTCGATTGTGCCATGGTGTAGTTCCATGGATCCCAGTGTGGCCATTGCCCAGGAAAGGGGGTAGGTGGTTCCATCCAGGGGTTGCCATACCAGTGTGGGTAGCCACTAGGATTGGAGGAGCGCAGTATAGTGCGTCTCCCACTTGTAGGTAAGTGAACCTGGGAGGAATATTGTGAGGAAAACATGATCATTGTCCTCTTCCTCCACTTGAGAGGCTTGGAGCAGTAGGGGAGCCCTGCAGATAGGGTGCTGAACATCCCGGTGATAGATCGGTGCTGAGTAGTGGAGATGGGGGCGAGGGAGGGTATGTGACACTCTTAAGGCCCCTGGATGTAAAAACGGAGGTGGTGCTGTGACTCCAGGTGCCGAATGATAAGGCAGGAGAGGAGTGAGGGTTAACTGAAGTGGAGCTGATGTCACTGCCGTTGGTGCAGGCAAAGTCTGCAGAGGCATCTGCTGCACTGAAGGCTGCACTGGGGATGCATATTGTGCCACAGGAGTAGGTGCCCCAGCCATGGGCACTGTCGGGCAGATGAGGCGGCTCAGTGCCGGGAGCGTCAGCTGCGGCGGGTGAGAAAGCGGTGCCACAAGATCAAAGGGCGGTGCTGCGGTCTCTGCTTGTGCTCTCAGCACCGTGACAGCTCTCGGCACTGTGCTGTCAAAGGCTGCCGAGGAGAGCTGTAGGAGGCAGGCAGCTGAAAGCCCTGAGCCTCGGCACCAGGACGCTGAGCAACCGACTGACAGTCGGTGCCTGCAGAGTTAAAAGTGCTGAGCCGTGGAGCGGCGGGCAGTGGTGGTGGTGGTGGGGGGAAGTCATTTGAGACTTCTTTGCTGAGGAGCGGCTCCTGACGGGGGGAGGATGCTGGCCGTTTCTTTGTTTGACTTTTCTCCCATGAGGGTTTTAAAGAGCTTTGCTGGCCAGAGTCAGATGTGGGTCTGAGGCAGTTTTCTAAGAGGAGCAGTTTCAGTCTTAGCTCTCTGTCCTTGTGGATTTGTGCTTTAAGCTTATTACAGAGGACGCAGTTTTGGGGTACATGAGACTCCCCCAAACCGCGTACACACTGTGAATGACCATCCGAGATAGGGATGGCCTCGTTGCAGGAGGCACGTCTCTTGAAGCTGGGGAAGCCAGGCATGTCCGTAGCCGAGGGGTTTTTTTTATTATTTTTTAAACAACTCTAAAAACTAAACTATTTTTCTTAAATAGTAACTCTATGACTAAACTATCTAAATTAAACAGAGACACAGAACTATCTCTGAGTACATCTGAGAGCACTGCTGCATTCCGTCTCTAGCCGGGGACAGTAGAGAAGCAACTGAGGAGCCCGGGCCGTGCACGCGCTATTCAAACACTGACAGCTCGAGAGGCAGGCACTGCGCGTGCGTAGAAATCGCTGATCGAAGGCGCTGGGACGCACCTTGACCTGAAGTAGAGCACCCACAGGGACCTCTCTTGAAGAAGCACTAGTGGAGCAGTAGGATTATGAAATCCTACTGCACCAATGAAGAGCAGAGCCCAGTGCTTTTTCTACATGTAAGTCACATTTACAAGTCCAACTGAAAAATCACAGTGGCCAGTTAACTCAAGAGCTGTCTCTCCCCCGAGACCACCAGGGGCTCCACTAACACGAACCCACAGAAGCACACAGAGTCTTCCCAGCGGGCTTGGATCAGGCCTTCCCTGGCTTTACATGACCACATGGGTCTGCACTTACAGATCCCGCTGTCCCAAATTACTCTAGTGTTTGCTCAGCGCAGGATTTGATCAAGGGGGGAGGGGGGGAAACTTTCAGAAAAGAAAGAACTTTACAATAATGGGCTTTTCCACTTCCTAGCCCCCATCCACTGCTGGGGAAAGCAAAGTTCAACTCCATTGACTTCAGCACGGGTGTGCGATTTTATGCCAGCGATAAATTGGGCCCAATAACCTTCTTTATTTTTTTAAAGGCTTTTCAAGCATCACTGTGGGCAAGTGGGAACAAGAGCCTGAGATCACCGTCAGACTCAAGCCAGGCTAATCCTTAACCTCTTAAGAATGCTCTCCAGCTCTGTGTGAAAGTCAGCCCTGCCTCTCCTAGACTAGGGTTACCATATTTAACAAATAAAAAAAGAGGACCCTCCACGGGGCCCTGGCCCCGCCCATTTCCCACCCCCAGCCCCGCCCCAACTCCGCCCCTTCCCCGCCCTGACTCCGCCCCCCTCCCTCCCACTCCCAGCCACGCGAAAAGGGCTGCCCGAGCGCTACCGGCTTCACGGTTTGCCGGGCAGCTCCCAGACCCTGCGCCCCCGGCCGGCGCTTCCCCTCCCGGGCTCCGGCGGCGCAGGGTCCGGAGGCATGGGGGCTGCCCGAAGCCCGTAGCGCTCGGCTCTTAAACAGAGCCGAAGAGTCAGGGGAGGAGCAGAGCCGCCG
>NW_020664487.1:15126720-15176578 GCF_002925995.2 Terrapene triunguis | reverse complement strand
CCTCGCTAAGCGCCTGGGCGTGGGGCCCGGCTGCGCGATCCCCGGCCCGACCCGCCCGGAGCCAGCGGGAGGGGGCTGTACCTCCGCCGGGCCCGCCCTGCTCCCGCGCCCGCCTCCCCTGCCGCGATTAGCCGCGGCCCCGCGCCGGCTCCTCGCTGTCACACCGGCACCAGGTCCCCGCAGCGTCCCCCTTCCTCCCCCGGCTGCACCGCGCCCTTCGCCGTCCTCCTCTCGCCACCCAGCCGCGGACCCCGAGCTCCCAGCTGCAAAACCCACCTTTGGAGGCTTGTTTTGTTGTGTATGTTACAAGGGTGTTTTCTTCATTCTCAATCCCTGTCTAACCCAAGAGCAATGTCCAAAGCAGCTTTCAGTCAGATCCACATTGCCCTGGCAGACCCCATCCCCGGCCACCAGCCACTGCTTATGACGTGACTCGATTTCCCCTGGCGTGAGCGGTGCACTACTGTCACCATGGACAGGGGGCTGGAACAATGTGTAGCCTGGGGGTGCTGAGAGCCATTGAGCCAAACTGTAAACCCTGTGTGTGATGGAAACCACTTCAAGCCAGGGGTGCTGCCGTATCCCCAGCACCCCTAGTCCCAGTGCCTCTGATCAGGGCTGGATTAAGGCAGGGGCTTTAGGGGCTGCAGCCCAGGGCCCCAGCTCAAGGGGGGCCCCTCAAAAGTAAATCACAGGCAGCAATCTCCAACTCCGGGCTGCTAAAAGTCCCACAGCACAGTGGGGCACTCAGGGTGCCTGCCTGCCATAGCCCCACACTGCTCCCAGAATCGGCCCGCTGCTACCATGTCTGTGGGGGAGAGATGGCTCTGCATGCTCCCCCCAACCCCAGCACCGTCCCCACAGCTCCCATTGGCTATGAACCAGCCAATGGGAGCTACAGGGGCAGCACTTGCAGTCCCAGAGATGTGCTAGCACAGGGGTCAGCAACCTTTCAGAAGTGCTGTGCCAAGTCTTCATTTATTCACTCTAATGTAAGGTTTCACGTGCCAGTAATACATTTTAATGTTTTTAGAAGGTCTCTTTCTATAAGTCTATAATATATAACTAAACTATTGTTGTATGTAAAGTAAATACAGTTTTTAAAATGTTTAAGAAGTGTCATTTAAAATTAAATTAAAATGCAGAGCCCCCGGACCGGTGGCCAGGATCCAGGCAGTGTGAGTGCCACTGAAAATCAGCTCGCGTGCTGCCTTTGGCACGCGTGCCATAGGTTGACTACCCGTTAGCATCTGGCTGCTTCTGGGAGCACCGTGGGGTCATGGCAGGCAGCCTGCCTGGGAGTGGGCTGTGGTAAGTGCCTCCCAGCCAGAGCCTGCACCTTGCACCCCCTCCTGCACCCCAATCCCCTGCCCCAGCCCCCTCCTGCACCAAACTCCCTCCCAGGAAAAAAACTTGTATACAGGGACCCCACAAAATCTAATAGGGCCGGGCCCACAGTAGTGTTAATCTGGCCCTGCCTATGACCATGGACAGCAATGTAACCTGGCAGACAGAATCAAACATGGCTGATACTGTAATAAGAACATTGTGGGCCTGATTTTTAACAGTCAGTACGCAGCTGCTCTCCTGTAGGCACTTAAATGAATTGGCCAAATTGTCAGGTGCCTACATGGGAGCAGTGGAGGGAGGGGTAGAGCCTGGATTTTCAAATTCCACAATTAAAAAAAAACATTTGAGGAATGAAACCAAAATTCAAAATCTTGCCCCCCCCCAAAAAAAAATTATTTGGGGTTAATTGAAATATTTTGTTACAATTTCACCCTTTTAAACTTTTTAAAAATATTTTTATACATAAATTTCTTTCAAAAAGTAATTTCAAAACAAAAGTGTTCCATTTTAAAAATGTCAAATGGGATGTTTTAATGGGAGAGGGATAGCTCAGTGGATTGAGCATTGGCCTGCAAAACCCAGGGTTATGAGTTCAATCATTTAGGGGGCCATTTAGGGATCGGGGGCAAAAATCTGTCTGGGGATTGGTCCTGCTTTGAACAGGGGGTTGGACTAGATGGCCTCCTACAGTCCCTGCCAACCCCAATAGTCTATGAACATTAAAACACTTTATTTTTCCCCCCTTAAATGAAATTTCATCAAAATAGACACCATTTTTCCAAATCATTTCAACTGACAAAAATGGCATTTTTAGTCAAACTATTATCACCAAAAAAAAATCTGACCACCTCTGCATACATAAAAAATGGGAAATGACTGCCTAGGAAGGAGTACTGCAGAAAGGGATCTGGGGGTCATAGTGGATCACAAGCTAAATATGAGTCAATAGTGTAATGCTGTTGCAAAAAAAGCAAACATCATTCTGGGATATATTAGCAGGAGTGTTGTAAGCAAGACATGAGACATAATTCTTCCACTCTACTCCATGCTGATGAGGCCTCAACTGGAGTATTGTCTCATTCTAGGCACCACATGTCAGGAAAGATGCAGACATATTGGAGGATGTCAAGAGAAGAGCAACAAAAATGATTAAAGGTCTAGAGCAGTGGTTCTCAACCAGGGGTACACGTACCCCAAGGGGGTACGCAGAGGTCTTCCAGGGGGTACATCAACTCATCTAGGTATTTGCCTAGTTTTACATCAGGCTACATAAAAGTCACCACTAGCAAAGTCAGTACAAACTAAAATTTCAAACAATGACTTGTTTATACTGCTGTACATACCCTACACTAAAATAGAAGTACAACAGTTATATTCCAATTCATTTCTGTTATAATTATCTGATAAAAATGAGAAAGTAAGCAACTTTTCAGTAATGTGCTGTGACTCTTATTTTTATGTCTGATTTTGTAAGCAAGTAGTTTTTAGGGGAGGTGAAAGGGGTACAGTAGTATGGAAAGGTTAAGAGCCACTGGTCTAGAAAACATGACCTATGAGGGAAGAGTGAAAACACTGTGTTTGTTTAGTCTGGAGAAGAGAAGAATGAGGGGGGGACATAACAGTTTTCAAGTACATAAAAGGTTGTTACAAGGAGGAGGGAGAAAAATTGTTCTCTTTAACTTCTGAGGCAAGGACAAGCAATGGGCTTAAATTGCAGCAAGGACGATTTAGGTTGGTCCTTAGGAAAAACTTCCTAACTGTCAGGGTGGTTATGCACTGGAATAAATTGCCTAGAGAGGTTGTGGAATCTCCATCATTGGGGATTTTTAAGAGCAGGTTGGACAAACACCTGTCAGGGATGGTCTAGATAATACTTAGTCCTGCCATGAGGCAGGGGACTGGACTAGATGACCTCTCGAGGTCCCTTCCAGTCCTAAGATTCTATGATTCTAGAGCGGAGTTCTTTTGAATATCCAGTTCTAGAGATATAACAGACATTGTCTATCAAATTAAATGCCATTTTAAAAACTATCAACATTTCCTTTCTCAAGTTATTAATGCCATCATTGATCATACACACAGAATTTTAAACTTTAATGGATTAGACATTTATTATTGGTGTTTTCCCATTATAAATTATTTTGGCTTGGACACGGTGAAAAGAAATTAGTCAGTTTCTCTTTCTGCCTCTCATCCATTAGCAAATCACTGCAATGCTCAGGCTGCTAATACCACAGGGTAATAGCACACACAAAGCTATACTAGTTAAAATATTAAAACATTTCTAATATTACATGCAATTACATTTATATTTTTGGCCGTCTCCATTTATAGCCTATGTATTTGCATATAACTAAGACGGCTGTTTTTTCATTTCACATTTAAAAAATGCAGGTGGTTAGCCCAAAATTATGGCCCAGTCTCTATGTTAACACATATAAACATATTGTAACTTTACTCATATGGGTAATTCCACTGATTTCAGCAGCACTGCTCTGGTAAGTAGCTAAGCATGCACCTAAGTGCCTACAGGATCAAGCCTTTAGCCTTCTTTCTTTCTGACCTAGGTCTAATGTAAGGTGTGGTCCTGCCCAAAGTTTTTACCTGTTTCTTTTAAACTAGTTCAGTGCTGCAACCCTTAGTGTGGTAGCAGATAAACTGGTATTAAGGTATCTTATAGCAGTCTAGCTTATTTCCATAAATTTGTTATATACAGCTGGGGAAAAGAAGGGTGAACTGTAGCGTGTTTTAATAGAGCAATCCTACAATTGATTGGGGGAAATGTAAAATGGTGTATGTTACAGGATTTGCACTGTTTCCTGGTCAGTGTCTCACGTTGAAATGCCCTAGTTCGGCCACGAGGTGGCATTTAGTACATAAAACTGTCTATAATCAGTAAGGCTGGTTAACACATTTCCGGCTAAGGCACTTGATTCAGATTGGTTCAGGGCAGCTCCATGAAGTCTCAGTGCACGTGGCATGCTCTCTGTTAGACTCTCTGTTCTGTATGTAGGGGCAAGGTTCCTCCTTGACCACAGGTAGCACGGAAGGCCAGGGCCTGTCTCTCTCTGAGCCCCATGACTGCTGGGAGCAGGGCCTATTCACTGATTTCCCCTCAGCACCTGCCCAGAGAGAGGAAGTGGAAGGCGGGGAGGGATGCTCAGCACATGTCGGACTCCCAGACAACAAAAAGATCGCTTTCAGAGGCTGCTCCCCCTCAGAGAACTGCTAGGCCAAAGCAGACAGGGTCAGTGGGATGATGAAACAGACTAGGCAATGTTTTGGGGTGGGAAGAAGAAAAGACCAGCTTCCGAGGCTGGGGCTTGCTGAGTGGAGGAGCTGTTGCGGAAGCTCTGCATCACGAACCCCAGGAAGCGAACCAGATTGCCACGAGGCGGAGGAGGCAGCAGAATCCACTTCGATGACGGTGATTGCCTGTGTGCATGGAACCTAATCGGGAGCCTTGGGAAGATGTGAGCTCACCTGTACTGTTACTGTAACCTACCCCCCAAAGCACAAGAAGTTATAGTTAGCAGTTCCCAGTTGTTGTTTTAGAAAAGTTAGAAATAAAACACATTGGTTTCAAATGAGAAATTGACTGTAGAATTCTTCAGGTTGTCTTTAGGAGGCTAACAAAAGAGCGATGAGGAAGGTTAAGTTTTTGTCAAGGTTATTTTTAGTAAAAGTCAGAGACGGGTCACGGGCAATAAACAAAAAAAGCCCCCGACTTTTACTAAAAATAAGCATGACAAAATGGGGCTGATGGGTGGATGAGAGCCCGAGCCCTGATTGCAGGGACTGTCCAGGTCCCCCTGCCATCTGCGGCGTCTCAGAGCTCCACCCCCACCCCCCATCCCCCAGCGGCTCAGAGCACCAGGGCCAGCAGCTGGGAGGTGCAGGGGCCCCCTGCCACCCCCTGCCCTGCCACCCCAGGGCTGAAGCAGAGAATGTCCCAGAGGTTTCTGGAAGTCACAGAATCCATGACCTCTGTGCCATAATCTTAGCCTTAATGATGACCACAGTGAGCCCCATGCACCCCAAAAGCAGGAGATGCTAAGTGAAGCACAGCTGCTGCACCGTGGATGCAAGCAACATAATACATGCAAGTGATGCTAGGTGCAGTGTGGAGACAGCATCAGCAATACACAGCTTTAGGGAGCAGCAAGGAGACCCAGACAGACTATAGGGAGCCACAGGGCACCAGTGGTGGGCACCAGGCCCACTGCAGGTAGGGGCTGCACCAGGAGGTACAGGGGAGAGCCAGCCCAATGCTACAGTGGATAGTAGGTTGCTGCCAGCTCCGGAATGGGTCCCTTGGTGCCCTCCTGCAGAGGTGGTACCATAGGTCACCATCTCAGATTCCTTCCCCCTGCCCACAGGGGAGCTCCCTTCTCCACAGTCCTGGCAGGCAGTCCCTTACTTGCTACCCTACACCCCTGAAAAATGCTCTCAAATCCTGCAGCACCACCTCCTGGCCAAATGAGGGGGAGTATCTGCCTCTTCCTGCATCCTAGGCCCTCTTGGGAATTTTTTTATTTGCACGTGTAGGCCCTCCAACCTCCGTCCATCCATCCTACTGCGCTAAAAACACAATTCAAAATAGCCACTCTTGGATTTCCTGGATCAGGTGAAAACGTCCTGTTTTGATAATCTCTGATCAGAACATTTCATTTCAATAAATATTTGAAGGTTTCAGCATCTCATCTCAGTATCAAAATATCGCAATTTCTCACAGGATGGAAAAGCTGTTTTCTGATTAGCTCTGGTAAATTGGTATTTGCAAAGCAGCCCACTCCCGGACACAGCCTTCCCCACCGCTTCCCCCCCCAGCAACCAGGTCTTTCCAGGGGTGAGGATTGGCACCGATGTCGTCATTGTCATGACATGGTAAACACTCACCGACTCCAACAGGATTAGTTCAAGTACAGGAGAATTCATTTTCTCAGTGGGTGGTTTAAGTTCACTGTGCCTAACGAGATGGCAGTTTTGGAGTCCATCTTCTGAAAGTCCCTGTAAGCACTCAGCACCCACTGAGAACAATGGAGAACTCTGCAGCCATTGAGGACAATGGGAGCTGCTGGGTGCTAAGCACTCTGGAAAATCTGGCCCTGAATGTTAAATAGATTTTCTAAAAAGTTAGGCTGACTTGAAGTTCACAGCCTGGGGGTATTTTACTTGCACTATGCGTTGGAATTTAAAAGGAACACAAACAGTTTTTCAACCCATGATCTTGTTTATTAGCTACAGTTAGTGGAAGAGGATTAAAACAAAGATTTTTAAAAATCAAATTTAATTTTCCTGGGTTATGCTGTTCACTTTTCACATTTATGGTCACTGGGATGATGAAACAGACTAGTGGGTTTAGTCAGTTTCAGGTTCTCATGCTGGATAGTGCATAAAGCAGTGGTTCTCAACCTATTTACCATCGTGGGCCGCATCTGCAGCTTTCTATGTGTTACGTGGGCCGCAGCCACACATTATACTACCTGTATGGCTCTGAGGATGTCAAATGGGCCAAAGCTGTGTGCTGACTGGGTCGCAAGTGGCCCACGCGTTGAGAACCACTGCTATAAAGGCTGGGAAGCAGATTCTGCAGGGCAATGTTTGTTTTCACTGGCAGTATTGCGTTTAGTCTTAGATTTTTCTAAAAGACTGATTTTACAAAGCCTGTAGTTTGTGCCAAACTTTGTCCACCTACCCTCTACAAGTGCAATTTACACCCAAGTTCGAAATGCCTCACTCCTAGCACACACTTTCTTCCGCTCTACATACCTCTTCCCTACCCAATTTCTTTGCAAAATTATTTTGCAACATTGCAAGAGGAGCATGGAGGAAGTTGCCAGCGGGATTACATAGAAACTGATCTATTATAGTCCAACTGTAAACTTCCACTCAAAAAAATGTGGTACTTAGATGCCTATTTCTACTGTTGACTAGGAAAACAAGCCAGTAATTAGTTTAAACTTCCCTCTAGCTTTGATATAGATCTTAGTAATACTACATTTGGCTGGCATGGGGGGGGGAAGGGGGCGGGAAGAGAGAAAAACTACACTGTATGAACACCAGCATTTTCGGAAGGGCCTTACAGTTAAAGGAGAAGCAACTGTGATTGGAAGAGGAGAGAAAACAGCTCTCCCCCCCGCCAGCAGCCATCATATTCTGTATATAGCCACTACAGATCCTGGCACCAACCAAATCAGTACATACTGTCCAAGAGTGTATTAGAAAGATGGAAACACTGGTCATGCCTCTATAGTTGAAGTCAACAGGAGCTGGGATTGCTCAGCAAAAATCAATCCATTTTTATTGTGGTGTCTGAACTTCCAGTCTTCACATTTGACCGTTTTGGCCATGATTATTAAAAATGTAGAGTTCTCCAAACTAGATTGCAAACATCTAAATATATACCCTCGAAAGCCAGAGTGAAAGTTGCTTAGTGTGTTATGATTTACTCTTCATAGTTCTAGTTAGAGACCATACACGTGATAGACGTAGTGATTTCTAACACTGCATTCGGGTTCTTTCTGTAAAAAATAATTGTGTTTTGTTCAGTTACCCCTGTTCTCAGCCCATTCTCTTGTGCTATACAAAAGAGTAGCACAAAAATGTGTTTTTGTGCCCGATCTGCCTGCCATCCAAAGCACAATACTCACTGTAACTTGGTCTTGGAGCCAGCTGCTGCTAGAGAATTCCTTCCAGTCCACACATGCTTCCTTTTCTACCCTGATTGTTGCTACCTGCTAGCAATTGCCAAGCAACTGTCCTCCGAACGTTTCTGCTTCTTAGACTGTAGCTGGTTAACCCAGGAGCTACGCGCCCCTACAGTGCTACGATGAGATGGTGCAACGGTTGTGACTGAGACTGAAAAGCAGTGTGTCTGACATGTTGGTAGCTGGAAATGCAAGTACGGAAGTTCCTTTGCTTATGGTTTTTGGCTGACGGTCTCCAGGAGTTTCTGCTACAGTAAGAAATACTGTTCCTGTGCCATGCAATAAATCCATCCCAGCTTAGCGGGCCTGGCCATCTGAACTGCAGCCTGCAGACCCAGTGACACTTGTGCACCAGTCTATGTACAGTGTGCTGTCTGTAAGGCAGTCTGGGGTTGCCAGGCTTCGTTATTTCAATCACATAGAGTTAACGGCTACCACAAATGTGGAGGAAGCAAGACTCCCATCCTTAAAGAGGTACCATCACAGCAGATCGGAGAAAGCCTAACCAGCCCAGGGGCCCCCAAGAGCCAACTCCTATGCTCATTTCTTCGCAAGGAGCTGAGTGCGACTGGTGCCCCCGTAGTGGCTATCACATTCCAGTGCGCTATCCCTACAAATATCGGAATAAAACCCCAGACACCATCTTACAATTCAGGGGCTTTAGGCTGGCACAGGAGTGTGCATCAGTAAGACAGCAGGAGAAGCAGGCCATGAGGCATTGTCTACATCATCTTGCTGCATATTCCTAAACCCTCGAAGATTGCACCCACACAGGTCATAATACATATGAAGGCTGAAATCTGGACTGTGTCCCTTGGACATGGCCAGACCCTGAAAACAAAGTATTCCAATGCCAGACACCACAGGGCAGATGCTCAGAGAGCTCAGCACTCCGACCCCAGAGGAGAAGTGCACCATTTCCAATGCCCCACCTCATTCCAGAAGAGTTTGTTCCTCACAGAACCCAGAACGCAGAGCG
Source organism: Terrapene triunguis (assembly GCF_002925995.2). Taxonomy (NCBI): domain Eukaryota; kingdom Metazoa; phylum Chordata; order Testudines; family Emydidae; genus Terrapene; species Terrapene triunguis. The sequence continues at coordinate 15,167,539 of NW_020664487.1, read as the reverse complement.
TGGGCTGCTCACACACGCAGCGCTCCTGAAGGCCAGTGTTATCTGCTAACAAAGCAGCATTCTCACACGCTCTGTTTGGCTAGAGGAAATCAAAGCCTACAGACCGTGCCAAGGCGCCACAGGTCGCCTGCACCTTGCTCCACGCAACCTCCGATTGTTCTTAATTGACACGTTTAAGAATGTGGCTCTCCAGAACTCAAGACACAAAATGGAGTGATAGTGAACTGTCCTTTCCGCCATGCACAGCCGCCTCCAGACAGCAGCCCATAGGCTCCGTGTCCAATGTCTGCCCTCCTGTCACCTAGGTGAGGGCTTTGTCAGGCAGCCCAGAGACAGCAAGGGCCTGTGGGGAGGCCAGTAATGTGGCATGTTTGTCAAGACTCATCACTCCAGCTGATTCTCTGCTGTAAGCAGCACTGGGGAAATATCCTGTGTTAGTGTAACTGCCGCAGGGGGCCACGGGCACACCGGGAGGGACAACAGCCTGACTCAGTAAGAAAATGAACCATAAGCCTCCTCCCCCTCCCCCCAAATAACCGAGGGACGCATAGGGCAGCGAGTTAGGAAAGGGAGCGGGGATGGGCAGAGGAAAACCTTCCCTTCCCTTCCCTTCCCACTGCAGAGGAAACAAAGCCCAGGAGGAACCTTTTCAAGACAGCGTGAAGGAAGCTGTGACTTTGTGCTGCTTCTTACTCTGACCTTTATTCTGTTCTCAGCACTTTACAGCAGAGAGCTCCAGTCCCTCACATGGCCAGCTCGGCAGCCGCTCTCGTCACCAGCCTCCCTTGCCTCCTTTCTTCTTCTTCTGCTGCTGCTTCTTCTTGGTTGCTGCAGCGCCAGCAGGTTTCTGGTGCCGGGGGGGGATCAGGTTACTCGTGGCTGCGGAGGACGTGGCTGTGGTACTGCCAGGCCGGGGGGAGGTAGGCGGGCTGCTTGCTGTCTTACTGGCATCCCTGCAGGGAGACAGGTAACGCCGCCGGGTTAGGAGTGCCTCCCAGAGCTGGGGGACTTCCAACATCGCTGCTAGAGAGAGGAACATTTTCCCTTTCCTTGCCCAGAACAGAAATCAAAGGGAAACTAATTTAGACTCCAAAACAGATAAAAAAGCAATTGGCCTTATGCCCATGGGATTTGCTTTTAAAGCTGCGGAATTACAGCCCAACAACTGAAGTGACCACACTGTCTAGGTTATGGATAAATTACTCAGACACAAAGTAGAAATCTCACACTCCGGGAAATGCAGACGAGCAGTACAAACCCAACAGAAGCCAGGTTGTTGCTGTTCTCTTGCCTGCACTGTTACGGGGAGGTTTGTTTGCACCAGGGCTTCCCCTGCCATAACCCAGCCCCTCCCTGCTTGGCCCTGCAAGTGGCAGCACTGAGCTCCCATCCAGTGCACAATTCTTACTGAGTTCAATGCAAACAGAATCATGCTCAGGAGCTTTGAAGAGTCTGTAGCAGCTGAGCTCACTTCTGGTAAAAGTGAACAGAAGGGTGTGCACAGTCTCCTTTCTAGTTCATCGTGCATGTCATGTGGTACACCTGAAAAGCAGGAAGGGAAGAAGACAGGAGCCAAGAAACTTTTAGGAAGTGTGATTTGCATCCTAGCTCTAGCTCCAGAAAACCGCAACCAGCACACACTTTGGTTCCAAATCAGAACATTTAATGTCAGAAGAATGGCACAAGCTTGCAGAAGACAAATTCTGGGCTGAAGGGACCTTTTCACCCAAACCTCAGGTAGCGTAAATCACCTGTTTGTTAACGAAGGACAAAGCACCAGGTCCCTCATTCTGTCTGGGCTGGGGTCGTGAAAGGGTGCAAGGGAATCAGGTGAAAGTCAAGGGGTACTTACCTCCATTAGGCACTTTTGAAAACCCCAACATACCTCTCCTTTGGAGCATCAACCGGATGACACGTACCGTTGGGTATCCCATCCCTGCAGGCCCCAGGTGTGGGGAAGACTGGGGTTCTGATGGGGCAAAGCAGCAACCCCCAGCCAGGCCTGCAAGGACAATGACGAGCCCCTGGCTGCGAAGGAGGCCACCCTGCTGCTGAATGGCTCTTGCCCAGGGATAGCTCCCGCACTCCCAGACAGTGAGTGAGTGAGCAGGGCTGTAACAGTGGGGCTGCAGAAGGCTCTCTGCACTGCCCTGGAGCTGGAGACAGCAAGGTGGCCTGCCCCACGGCCACCAGCTCATCCTCCTGTTCTCAGTCTCTGCTCTGCCCTGCCAGGAACTCAGCCTTCCCCACATCTTTCCCCTGCTGGGATCAGGGGTCACTACACAGTTATTGTCTGACACCCTCCACCTTAATTTTCTGTGACTGTGAACATTCAAATAGAAAAATAATAATAAAAACAAGGTGAAACCCTTCAGTTCACATCACTGAAAAAAATAAAATTGATACATTTCAAAATGTTTAACAGTAAGAATTGATGTACGTACGTCACAACAACAAAAAATAACCATTGACTTCTGCTAAGCCTCTGCCCTGTGTACAAATTCTGAGCCTGTGATTTGCAGGTGGCGACAGCTGCGTAGCTGTGAGTCCCACCTCACCAGACTGCAATCAGAGCCATGGCCAACTTGTTCACAAGTGACTCCAGTACCATACGGGTTAAGAGGAACTACAACTCCCGTTTGCTTTTAACTGCTAGTAGTAGCTTAATAGTTTCAATCCTTTCTAAAGTAATCAGCTACACTAAGAAGTGATTTAGCCATAAGTTGCCCATTTCACACTAGGCCCATATTATACACACATGAGTGTGATGAGAGAGAGAGAATTCATTCCACCCCGGGGCGCCACAAAGGAAAGGCTACTGGAAAAGTTGCAGCAGCTCTACCATTAAGCTAAGTCCAAGGCAGGGTTCAAAAAAGAACTATGTAAGTTCCTGGAGGATAGGTCCGTAAATGGCGATTAGCCAGGATGGGCAGGGATGGTGTCCCTAGCCTCTGTTTGCCAGAAACTGGGAATGGGCGACGGGATGAAGCACTGGATGATTCCTGCCTGTTCATTCCCTCTGGGGCACCTGGCATCGGCCATTGTCAGAAGACAGGATACTGGGCTGGATGATCCAGTATGGCCGTTCCAATATTCTTATGTAATTCTTTCTACCTAAGTTTTCCCACACTTGCTATTGGATAAGGATGTTTCACTTATCCTGTTCCAAAGTGCTGCCTAATTCAGCCGTAAACTGTTGAAGAACTACTGTGTTTAATGACTGATGAAGCTCTGCCAGTGTATACTTTGTGCATTATGCCTGGCGTACGCCAGACTCATGCCACACACTAACGATGTGCTCAGTTTAAGACAACTACAGATACAGTCCCTGCCCTGGGGAGCTGACAATCTACAGAGCAAATAAATCAGGCTCAATGCACTGTGAGAACCAGAGGATGAGCCTCACCAGTCTCAGTGGGATCTGGAGGCCATGTTTGTGAAGCAGTTGAGGAGTGTTTGCTGCCTGAGGCACTGTGTAATTACAAAGCACTGTTCTCTGCAACCCCTACTCACAGCTCAGACGTGCCAGCTGTCGTTGCTCCCTGGGTTCCCTTTCCAATCTGATCCTTCTTTTTGCCCTTCTTCCTGCCGCGATAATAGGAGCGCTCTCGCATCGGCAGCCACCGCTCAGGGTCCGGGGTCACCTTGGGATCATAGTTCTTAGGCAGTTTTCCTGCACAGCCGTCAGGAGAAAAAAGTGGAGATCACGTGACATTGTGAAGAAAAGTCCCACACATTGATATGAAGCTTAAGTAATCTTCCTTCCGTCTGGGATGTTGTGCTAAAAGATCTGCTCAAGGAATGATTCCAGGGCAGTTCTCTGGCCTGTGTTATACCGGGGGTCAGGGTAGTCCCTTCTGGCCTTGGAATCTGTGACTCTAGAAAGCTTAAGCCTCCAAGGTGCAGAGTCAAACGAAGCGCCTCTCGCTGGCGCAGCTGCACGCACTAAGTCTGACAGGCTGCTTTCCTCCTCTGGGAAATACTGTCAGGAAACAAAGGCTTGGAAATCAGAGGGGTTCTGGTTTGTTTAGGACCCAATCCTGTGTGATCCACTGACGCCAATGGGAATAGAGGGGGCTCAGGCCTGGCCACTTCCCATTTTATGTTGAACCCAGCAGCTGAGGCTGAAGAGACAGTACTAGGCAGGAAGCACAGTGACCTGGTGTGAGGGAGGGCATGTAGCAGCCACCTGTCATTCTTTAAAAGAGGTGGTTTAAACTCTACAGGTGGGATTTCCAAACCCTCCCCTTTCCCCACCAAGGGAATGAAGCACTCAGTGTTTATGGGACTTGGGCACCTAACTCCCCCCACCCTCAAAACACAGCCTGGAGTTTTCACAATCTTCTGATCCCGCTGGACGGGAGTTTAAAGAATGTTACCAGGGAAGGGGGCAGGACACAGATGACAAGGTGTGGCCGAGGCTGCAAACTGATTGCTATCAGGACAGCAACGGTGTACGACAAACACACACAACTCACCCTTCTTTTTCCTCTTCTTTTTCTTTACATCCCCTTGCCTAAAAGAGGGAGGAGGAGAAAGAAGATCACAGTGCCGCAGTGGGTTCCCTGGAACGCACTGACAAGCGCGGAGCCAGGGTTGGGACGAGAGGAATGTCTCTTTTTTCAAAGAAGTGAAGAGGTGAGGAGGAAAGGACACCAGTCTCAGAGAAACGGTTCTAATCCCCTAGGGCAATGGATCTCCAGTTACTTCCCCCGCAGACCAGTCTGTAAGAGACCCTGACTCCTGCTCCCAAAACACCCCCATTTCCCCGGCTCAATGTTTCATTCTGCAGCCCGCCAGCAAACGCTCCACAAGCCAATGCACGAGAACCCAGCGTGAGGGAATGTTCCCCAGACCATGCTTGGCCTCACTGTAGTGATGTGCGCGGCTCTGGCTTCACAAGGGCCTTGCTGCCCACCTCTGCATTGCTGATAGGGACATTTCCTTTGCATCACTGATCGGGACGACTGCTGTCCCCCTCTGGACCTCCCGGAGTTACCTATAGACACTCTAAGGGACAGCCTGCTTTTCGACTGGTCAGACCATTTGCAGGGTGGCTGGAGGAACAGGCCTGAAACTCTGAGGTGATCCACACAGCAGGTGCTTTCTAACCCCAAGCCCACGGAAGGGAATGATGGGCGTGAGAGATGCTTTTTACCCTTGCTCTTTCTGCTGGTTCTCTCCAGTGAGCTTTCCGCCTTTCTTCCGAACATACGTAGCCCCGGGGGAATTTTCAAGCGCATCCACGTCTACTTTCAAAGACATCGTGTCCGACGAGGGCAAGTGTTTGCTAAGGCTGTCGAGGGGCAGAGCTCAGGAATGGAAACAGGAATGCATTCAGCAAAGAGAGTTGGGAGGGAGGCACCAGCAGCAACTCAAACCCCATCTTTGTCCCAGGGAGATTAACCAGCAGCTCCAATCCATACACACAGAGTGAATTAGTGGAGAGGGCAACAGACAGGGACCCAGGAGACCTGGGTTTTCTTCCTGGCTTTGCCACTGGCCTGCTGGGTGACCTTGGGCAAGTCACTTCCCTTCTAGGTGCCTGTTTCCCCATCTGTACAACGGAAGTGATGACCTGGACCTCCTTTGTAACACGCTTTGAGAGCTCCTGACGGGAAGTGCGGTAAGAATTGGCTATTATAAGAAGAGTTATACCAAACGATTCGGTGGGAAAGTACATCATGTTACCACTATAGGACAAAAATACCACAGCAAAAAGTTGGATCATACTGATCTGTTCGCTCATCATTAACTGACTGAAGTTCTCATTGCTTTTGGGGGGCCAAGGGGAGATTTAAAAGCCCTAAGGGAATTCAGACACCCAAATCTTACTAGAAGTAAATAGCAGCTAGGCACCCAACTCACTTAGGTGCTTTTGAAAAGCCCATCCTTAATGTGGAGTTGCACTCTGACCTTCCCGCTCTCCCCAGGGTCAGAGGTTCCCTGATGTCCCTGTTGGAAGGGTCCTGAAGCAGCTCAAAAATTCCTAACACTCATGACATCATTAGGAAAACATTCTGGGAACCGAAGGGACAGCAAACCCCTTCCCCTCCGCAAGCCCCGTCACCACCACAAAGGATACACCTTCGCCTTCTCGGGGTCTACGAGGGAGTACGCGGAGATGAGCTGGGCCAGAGTATGAATATCTTTGGGGTTTTGCCTCGAAGAGAAGAAGAAGGGACCATTCTGAAGGTCACTAAACACTCTACAAACACGAGCCACGCCCAGAGTGTGCTATAGCTAACCACCCCGCCCAGCACTGGCTAGCCCCAGGCAGGTGCTTTCCGTGTGTGCAATAGCAGGCGCTGATCGAGTACAAGGCAGGATGTTCACTGCCAGGCACTTTGACTAGCCTCTCCCCAGGGACCACGCAGCCACCAACAACCCTGGAAATCTAGGGCCTGTTGTCATTTTTCTTACCCATTTTCTTATTCTACATTTTTTTAATTGGTGCCTTTTTTTTTTTTAAAAGGTTGCTCCTACGAAAATCTTCTATCCCTATAAAAAAACAAAAAACCCACACTGCCTCTGCTTCTCTCCACAATTAGCTCAGACTGCACAGACAGGCTGATTTGTTCTTTCGCACAACAGGAGAGAGAGCTGCAGATCAGTCCTCAGAATGTGCCAACATCAAGAAGGGCCTGGGGGTTCATATGAATTTCAGATATGGACTGGGGAACTCCTCCCACAGGGAATGGGTGCTGGCTGGGGACAGAAGACATGGCATCCAACATGAAAGAGACAGCTTCTATCAGGATGTAACGCACAAGCACCCACAACAGAGAAAGAGAGCTGTTCCTACAGATCGTGGGGCTTGGCCTGCTGTGGCAGTTACTTCATCCAAGGGGTGGGGCAGGGAGCACAGCTTTGACCAGAAGCCCCTTTACAATGTCTAAAAGGAGGAACTACTGCCTCACACGTTATCTGGCTCCAGAACCCCTGAGCAGTCCTCACAGGGACCAGGCACTGCCCATGTTTCAGTGCACAAAACAGCAGGACCACGGCTCAGGTCCAGAAGGAAAACAGGATATCCCTCTCCCCTCCCTGAACTCACTTCCACAGCTCTTCCAGGTCGCTGATCGCTTCCTTCTTCCTCCCGTACTTCAGCTTGAAGTTGGCTGCTTCCCTTATCAGCGACAAATGAACTGGAGACTTTGGCTGCAAGTCACAAGGTTCTTCAAATGAAGACATGTTTGACAGCATTTAGCAAGTCACTGATGTGGCTGCTTTGCTTCCTGATGTTACTAGGGACCGGCTCAGACCAACGTACACTCCCCACCCAAGTGATCTGGAAGGAGAACTGAGCCGCAGGAATTTCTTCCCCATTCCTTGAGGAACAGGCTTGGCAGTCTGTGGCTTTAAACCTAACCCCACCTGCTGCCAGCAGCCCATGATCAACAGAATTGGGAGGAGGGGGTGAAAATGGGAAGGGGACAGGCATTTTAGCCAGCATCTGACGATCACGGAAAACTAACAGTCATCTGCTGCTGCTGTTTATTTGCAACCTGTAGTCACAGCCTGGTTTAGGACATCAGCCATTTCCCCAGTGACCAGTCACGGCATCAGATCATAAGGTGGGGAACAAGTGCAGGCAGACGCATTTTGAAAAGCCAAGCGTCCTTGCTGATAGAAAACTAGGGAAGAGAGAAACATGGGAAACAGCTAATGCCAAGGCAGCTTTATGAGAACACTTCCCATGGGGCTCGTGCTTCTTCTGGCAATTCACTGTTTGCTGAAATAATTGCTACATCCAGCCTCAAAATAACCAGGTTCCAGGAACTAATTACTGGGCCCCCAATGAAACAATCACTCTGCTCATCAGACAGACTCCAAGTGGCTCTTTTCAGCGGCCAGACGTTCCGATTAACTGAGTACAGCCAGCAGGCTGCCAGGCTGGAATCAGTGTCCCCCTCTAAAAGCTCTCCTGCTCAAGCTTTTCCTTCTCAAGTAAGTGCACAAAGCCAACTGACTGCTGCTCCTCCAGTGTCAACACGGGAAGAGGGGCAACACTGCGGTGCCCTCTGCTAGCCTGCAGAATCTATAACCTGACAGGCACTGGAAGAGCTGGTAAAGAGAGTCTGCCATTTTCTCCACACTGCAGATTTGCCATTGGTCCGAATGACAAACCTGGTGCAAGCACCAGGTCACAGAGAGAGGGAGACATGGAGTAGAATGTCCCTGGCCCCCCAGCATCTCATCAGCCGTAGCGAGACGTTGGCAAGGAGACCGCTTATTGCCTCTCCAGTCGATGTACAGGTAGGAGCTAGGAGCTGGTCTCCAGCAAGTTAGTAAGGGACAAAAAGTAGCTTCAACTCTCAAATGTATTGTCTGCCCTGATCTACTTGCCTGGTATTCCTGGTACCAGTGGATAGCTTGCGTGAAGACCTCAATAGCACTGTCAATGTCTTCTTCATGACTGTACATCGTCACTAACGCAGACACCTGCAAACCCCAACAACAGTCAGCGTGCAGCCAAGGGACGGGCACTACTTGTAAGTGATCATTTAAAGATACTTTTCATGTAAACATGTTATTAAAAGAATCGCTGAAGAAAAAGGGAACAGAACGAACTGCTCCAATGGAATTTTGAAGCAGCCACCTCCCCAGTACAGCCAGGACGTTACTGCAATGGTCGAAACAGCCCCGGAGAACTGTTGTTTAAAAGGTTTCCAATCAATGAAGGATAAAGGATGAGAGAATCACTGAACTGGGAAAGCCAAGGCTCCCACACCGTGCTCTCAACACCACGATGGTCGGCAGGGCGCTTGCTGCTTCTGGGGCCCTGGTGGGAGCTGAAAGGTCTTACGTTACCAGCTCCTCCTTCCTTTCTGCTGCTCACCACCACATAAAGCAGCTTAAAAATGTGTTTGGTACTTTCCCAACATTGCTTACAGGGCAAGCAATTACTGTAGCTGCCTAAGGGCTGTTAAGGGAGTGCTGTAGGAAAGGGAGGCAGGTCCATGCAACTGTGAATGAGAGGGAAGTTGTCCATTCTAAAAACAAGTTGGGGGACTCTGATGCAAGTTATTACCCTTTGTCTGGCTGGCTTTCACCACAATAAGTGAGCTATCTAAAGTCTAACATCTACTCTGAGGCATAATGCTGTGTATCAAAAATCTCAGCAACCAAGCCGCACTGTGCAAGCAGACCAGCAGACTAAGACCAACGCTGGGCACCCAGATCTGAATCTCAGCCCAGGAGTAGCTCAGGAGACAGGAAAACAGGAACAGGGAAGGAACATGAAAAGGATGATGGTATTCTGGGATGGTGTCTGTTAACTGCCACTCACCATGCCTGGCTTATGCTTCAGCTCTTCTATACTCCTCAGAATGATGCATGCTTTGGTGACGCTGCCTTAGAGAAAGAAGGGAGAATAATGCACTTTAAACTACACAGCAATGCTTTCCCTGCCTCTGTTCTCCATCCTGGATCCCCCTACCCTCAGTGTCCCTAGGGAAGTCAGCATACACCAACCGGCCACCACACTCCTCTGCCTGCAGGGCCAGCTGCTGAAGAGGTTTTCTCCACTATTATTGTTAAGACAACACAATCACTGGCCGTTCATGGAGAAGAAACGTCAGTCCTACCAGTGCTCTTCTCATCCTCAGACTAAACAGCCTTGGCAGCAACCCCAGCACCTACTGGGCTCCCCACCTTGGTCTGCAGCACGCCCAAGGCTGCTACCACACGCAAAGGGCTCATCCTCAGCTCCAATGCTAGAAGCAGTGGGTCGACAGCAATGCTTTACTTCCCTACGGGAGGGAATGGAGCACCAGCAGCTGGGTGTATTTCAGAACAAACCTCAGTCAGCTCTGGCCTGCCTGCTCCGCCTGATGCCAGTGCATGTTTTATCACAAGCTTCAATGGGAGCAAAGCTGGGCCAACAGGAAGTGCTTTGATCCCCCTTCCCCATTCTCCCCCCTCAAGCACTGCGGGGCCAGATCCTGCCCTCTTATTTCTCCTGAATAGTCCCACTGATTGCAGGCCCTGCTGCCAGGCGACAATGGAGCACGGCCCATGCCAAGTACTGGATGTTGGGTAGTGCATATTTGAGGTAGCTTGAGGGGAACTTTAAAACTTGAGTGACATGCAGTCAGCAGCAGCCAACCATTTCAATACACAGATCCCCAGCCTTTCCTGTATGTACTTCTGCGGCCACTCAGGAAAGGGTCGATCCTGCACCAGCCACATTAATACAAATCCCCCTCCCGCCGCCCGCGCTGACCCTCGGTGCCCAGCTGTCCTGCTCCCTCTCTCAGGTCACATCAGCCCATTGTAATGTGCTGAATGCCAGCTGTCAGCACGGTGCCCAGGGCTGCCCTGCACTTGTTCCACAGGCCCTGCCCCTAGGGGCACACAACCCCCACAATGCATGGACAATGCCAGGCTCAGGCAGGAGCGCTGATTTCCATAGGGCACCCCCTCGGCAAGAGGTACCATCCCCTAATTACAACCCCTTCCCCTGGTAACTCCTCTCACAGACATCAGAGGGACGGGGCAGCCCTGTCCAAGAACTGATCAAGAGAAAAATGGTTCTGGCCAAATGCAGAGGACAGCTTGCTTTAATGCTGCTCACTGAGAGGCGTGGAGATGCTGTCCCAGCCCTCCTGCAGGGCTGTGAAGCGCAGTGTTTGAGAAAGTATTTCTAACCCCACCCTGGATGGAGCTGCCTTGCTGGGGCTCACAGCAGCAAGAGGCCACTCTCAGTCTGGCTCTCCAGACACTAAGACCAGTGACAAAGAATTGGGTTTTTTTACCTAGCATTAAACAAGCATTTCCCAACACAAAAGGGCACTGGTACCTTGAGCGATTTTCAGCTGTGCCATCGTCAGCTTGATCTGCGCCGAGTCGGCAGGGCTCTGCTCCGCAAAGTCCTGAGAGCGAGAGACGCAAGGGCGTATGAGCATGTTCATGAACACAGCGCGTCAGCCTTGGCCTGAGCCCGTTTTAAAACCAACTTCAGAAAGAAAAGCTCGACTGTGTCGTTTGAATAGCCAGGGAGGGAGCCAGTTCGAGTGGAACCACTCCACACAGAGTCCTGAATTGCTTCCATGGTCTGTGACTCCTCCCACAGCGCCGCCCCATTCCACCACAAGGGTACGTCTATACTTACTTCCTGGTCCGGATGTAAGCGATCGATCTTCTGGGATCGATCCCGGAAGTGCTTGCCATCGACGCCGGTACTCCAGCTCAGCGAGAGGAGTACGCGGCATCGACGGGGGAGCCTTCCTGCCGCGTCTGGACCCGCGGTAAGTTCGGACTAAGGTACTTCGAATTCAGCTACGTTATTAAGGTAGCTGAATTTGCGTACCTTAGTCCGAAGTCGGGGGTTAGTGTGGACCAGGCCCAAGCCAGTCCCAGGGTCCATGCCCTCACTGCACACAGCAGCTGCTCCCTCTAGGCAAGCAGCAGTCAAGTGCAGCACGCCAGGTGACACTTGACACCAGGACCGAGGAGGCCTTGTTTACATGAGGAAGCCGCACCCGTTTAAGTAAACCAGTTTAAAGTACCATGTGAACACGACTTCAATTTAAAACCAGCTTATTTCAGTTTAGCAGAAGTTGATTAGGAACAGGGCACTCTGAAACAAGTGTCTCCAGAGTCTTTGGCACCAGTTTAAACCCCAATTTTAAGTAAACCAGTGCAACCTGTGCAGGTAGACGAGGCCAGAGAGGGCTGTGGACACCACCCTTTGGGATGAGAGGCCAGGAGAAGTGAACTCCTGCCTTCCAGAGGAGCACAGCGCCAGGCACTAGCACCCACCAGGTCCCTATGGGGAGGAAAAGCAGCCCTAGCACCCCCGCCATAGTGAAGGGGGTCATTTGCCAAGTGGGGCTCTCCCATTATAGAAAGAACACACCCTTCATGATCAGAGCATGGGCGTGTACGTGTCTCTCCCAACCAGACCAGTCATTGCTGAGCCCTGCGTAAGCCACACTCATTATACAACGCAATGACCATTGCAGGTGGTTGAGCTAACCTCCATTGCTGCAGTATTAATTGCCCCTTGTACCAACTCCATCTGTTAGGTTCCAGTGCAGGAACAGCCCTCCACTCTCCAGAGCAGCAGGAGGAGATCAGTCACCCACCTGTAGGAGCTCTATTGCCTTCGCATGCTGCTTCTCTCGACAGAGCTGGGCAGCCTGGATTAGCACAGGTAGCAGGTGCTCGGGGTTCTGGGACTGTAAACTTGCTGACAGCTTGCGGCACTGATCTGCCTAAGGACACAAGGGAACGTTTTCCTCAGTATTAGTGAACAGTCAGTGCGACTGTGCAAACCCCACAGAGAGAACAGGGCGAGGGGGCTAGTGGGGCCAGACACTGCCTGCCATCAGCTGATTGCAAGAGACACTGCCCCGTCCGTTGAGGAACAGATTATACTGCAGGAGTGTCAAGAGGCCCCAGCCGCGAATGGGACATGGTGGCGGTAGAGGCTGTGCAAACAGGTAAAGTCACTGGCCCCAGGAGATTCCGACCCACGACTCCCACATGGCAGGGCCTGTGGGTGATCACCACAGCCATCACACTGCACTCCTCTACATCTCTGTGCGCAGGCAGCTGTTACTACACTGGCCACAAAACCTCCTCGATGCCCCCTTGTGCTCCTCCTGCCAGCTTATTACAGCTGCCTAGACACTTAGGGCTTGTCTACGTTACCCGCAGGATCGATCCAGCGGGGGAATCGATTTATCACGTCTAGTCTAGACATGATAAATCGACCGCCGAGCGCTCTCCCATCGACTCCGGTACTCCACCAGAGCGAGAGGCGCAGGCGGAGTAGACGGGGGAGCGCCAGCAGTCGACTCTCCGCAGTGAAGACACCGCGGTGAGTAGATCTAAGTACATCAACTTCAGCTACATTATTCATGTAGTTAAAGTTGCGTGACTTAGATCGATCCGCACCTCCCCACACACACACACACACAGTGTAGACCAAGCTTTAGGCTGCAAGCAGTTTGGGGGCAGAGACAGTCTGTTATGTGCATCCAGTGCCTAGCTCAATCAGCAGCAGAGCCTGTAGGTGCTACTGCAGTAATAAACACATTATCTGGGAAGAGACTCTCCAAGCGAGGTGCTGTGCAAGCCACCATCATATGAATTTTTCTCAAAGGTTTTCCCTTTTTTCCCCACCAGAATGTCTGTGTGGGAGAGGGAGGAGCTAGACACACATAGAGGGGTGGGGTCTGATTTTATTAAGAGCTCTGGAAATGGAAGGGGAACTAGGTGAAAATGACCAGAGCACCCCTTCTGCCAGATTCTGTCACAGACAAAGGATAAATCTCAGTTTCTGCCCACACACAGCTCCAGGCATTTATTTCTTGCTAGAGTGCCTCAGAATCTCCCTCATTACAGGATCACACTGAAAGCTGCCATCAGCAGCCAGTGTGTAATCCCATGAAGTGCCTGCACAGGTAGCTCTCTGTGGTCTAGAAACCAGACAGTATTTTTGTTAGTTATTTAGACTTCTATAAAGCTTACCCATCCAAAGCACTGAGCTCATGGACCCCGATATTAGTACCAAATCCATTATTCCTGTGTTTTTGTTTTGACAATGGATATTATTGGTCCTTGTTAACAAGAACAGCAGTATGCACATTTCCTCTTATAGAGCAATGCACAATTTCTTCTCAATCTGCACATACCCAGTTAATACGATTTTAATAAACAATACATTTACCAGGATAGTCACGTGAAGTTTCCCTGATAGGTATTAAACATTATGGGCCAGATTTTTATTTTTTAAATGCTCATCTCCAATTTAGGCACCCATATGAATTGGCCAGATTATCAAAAGGCCTCAGCAAAAAGATTATTCTCAATAGGAGCTGCTGGGTGCTGAGCACTTTTGAAAAATCTAGCATTAAAATTCACTCCATCTCTGGATAACATCCTGACTATTTTGAGGGGAAAAGAACAGTCTATGGAGATCAACTAGATTTACATTTCTGCTCAATTAAACTCCTGTGACTGGTTGTAAATCTGTACCCAGCAGATCTCTACCTGATTGGTGTACATAGCCAGTAAAGCTTTGTTGAATTCGATGGCCTGGAGCTGTTTCTTGGAGAGTTTGTGTTCCACACCTTCTGCATTGGTCAATTTCACCTTTTTCTTTGAGTCAAAGACATTTTGGTCCTGTAGGAAACAAAACCGAGATCAAGCCAAGTTCCACTACCTTCATTAAATGGTGATCTCTATCTGGGCCCCCAAACTGACGTCATCCTTCCCCACACCACACGCAGAACGTGCAAGGAACACCCACAGGCATGAGTTTCTGCCTTATTTGCCAGCACTGGGCAGCATAAAGAACATGAGAGAGGAGCCAATGAGGCATGGTGACTGGGAGGGGAATAAGATAGGAGAGCATAGTGTGGTTAAGCATCTATATAGCTCCATTATGGTGCTACCTGAGCACCTCACAACCTTTACTGTCTTTATCCTCAACACCCCTGTGAGGTAGGGCCATGTTGTTATCCCCATTGTACAGATGGGGAACTGAGGCACACATCTGCCTAAGGTCACAAAAGGAATTTGTGGTAGAGCAGGGACAGAACCTGGGTCTCCTAAGTCAGCACCCTTCCCTCTGGGCCACATATTCTGAGTCTCCCCTCACTATTCTTCACCATAAAAACATATTAAAAGTATGTAACTAGCTAAATCCTGACTTATAGAAATAGTATTTGCTTCCTAGAGCAAAGCCTTGCTAGACTTACTGTGAAAGAAACAAGACCTTGATAACTGCTGACACACATCAACCTTTATGCTTGTTCGTTCACTTGCAAAACCGGCTTTGTAGTTCTCACTGGTTTCTTATTACAAGAAGAGTTCACCCGCTTGACAATAAAAACACAAATTAACCAGAGTCGCAACCCTTTAGGAATGTTACATTACTTAGGTATTTGTGTGACCTCCCGTGAGATACATACACAGAAGAGCGTTCAGCCTGGTTCAACCACGGATCCTCCAGGCTGTGAGATGAAGCGACTGGAGGTCCGGGTGAAGGAGACGACTGTGGTTCTGGGATATGAGGTCGGGGTCGAGAGGAAGACGTAGGGGAGCCTGAATTGACAGGTCCAGTAGAGTCGAGTACCAACACTGACGTGGCCAGGCAGGGGCTACCAGTATATCATCTGCCTTGTCCCGGCGGATCTTGAGGAGCACCTTGTGAACCAGTGGGAACGGTGGGAAGGCATACAGCAACTGGCCCGACCACGTGATTTGGAAGGCGTCCGCTAACAAGCCCAGGCTGTGACTCCGGAAGGAGCAGAAGACTGGGCACTTTCTGTTGGTCCACAAAGCGAACAAGTCGATTCGGGGAAACCCCCAGGTGCGGAAAACGGAATGGATGATATCTGGGCAAATGGACCATTCATGAGTTGGAAAATGCCTGCTCAAAGTATCCGCCAGGACGTTCTGGACACCCGGCAGGTACGAGGCCTGAAGGTTGATGGAGTGGGCTAAGCAGAAGTCCTACAGAAAGAGGGCTTCCTGGCAGAGCGGTGATGACTGGGCTCTGCCTTGCTTGTTCAGGTAGAACATGGCCGTGGTGTTGTCCGTTAGGGGAAGAAAGTGCAAGTGGGGAAGAAAGGCTTGACAGGCGAGGCGGATCACCCTGAGCTCTCTGATGTTGATGTGCAGCGACAGCTCGCACTCATGTCATAAGCCCTGCGTTGTCAGGCTGCCGAGGTGGGCTCCCCATATCAGGGCAGATGCGTCTGTAACTAAAGTCAGAGTGGGCTGGGAGGGGATGAAACAGGACCCCGGTACCCACCATCTCAGGGTCTAGCCACCACAGCAGGGAGTCGAGTGTGTACTTCGGGACCGTGAGGACCATGTCTAGGATGTCACGTCCCGGTCGATAGGCAGATGCCAGCCACGTCTGAAGCGGCCTGAGCCTTAGCCTGGCGAGTTGCACAACGTATGTGCAGGACGCCATGTGACCCAGGAGCCTGACACACTGTCTTGCTGTAGTGGTGGGAAACTTGCAGAGGCTGGTAATTATGCCTGCTATGGCAAAGCACCGTGCCTCTGGAAGGAAGGCTCTCGCTTGGTTTGCGTCCAGTACCGCTCCTATAAACTCTATTTTTTGAGTAGGGGCGAGGATGGACTTGCTGAGGTTTACCATGATGCCCAGGCGAGTGAATGTGTCCAGGAGTAGACGTACCTGCAACTGCATGTGATGATGGGACCGACCCCGTATGAGCCAGTCGTCCAGGTACGGGAAGACATGTACATGGTGTCGGCGGAGGAAAGCAGCCACGACCGCCATGCACTTGGTAAAGACGCGGGGGGCTGTGAATTGATAGTGCGTCTTTCCCACCACAAAGCAGAGGAAACACCTGTGAGGCGGGACAACTGAAATGTGAAAGTACGCGTCTTTCATATCGAGGGCGGCATACCAGTCTCCAGGGAAGGGATGATGGTGGCTAAGGAGACCATACGGAACTTCAGGTTGACGATGTACTTGTTGAGCTCCCTGAGGTCCAGAATAGGTCTTAGGCCTCCCTTTGCCTTGGGGACAAGGAAGTAGCGGGAGTAGAAACCCTTGCCCCTGAACTCCTGAGGAACTTCCTCCACTGCCCCCAGGACGAGGAGGGACTGAACCTCCTGGATGAGGAGTTGCTCGTGAGAAGGGTCCCTGAAGAGGGACGGGGAGGGGGGGTGGGAGGGCGGGTAGGAATGGAATTGGATAGAATATCCCATTTGCACCGTGCGGAGGACCCAACGGTCCTAGGTAATATGGGACCAGGCATGGTAGAAACGGGATAGACGGTTTAGAAAGGGATGACTGTCCTGGGTGAGAACTGGTAGTCCGCCCTCTGGCGCACCTTCAAAATGGGCGCTTAGGGCCCAGGGGTGGCTTAGACTGTCCTTGACCTTGTCCAGAGGGGGGGGCGAGACGGCCTACGTCGGGAGTATCTGTTCCTCTGACGAGAAGGGTCCTGCCTCGGTCTCGGAGGGAAAGGACGTTGCTGGGTGGTCTGTGGCCTAAAGGGCTTCCTCTGGGTAACCGGGATATGCATACCCAAGGACTTAATGGTGTTTCTCGTGTCCTTTAAGGTATGCAGGCGGGAGTCAGTCTGATCTACAAACAAGCCCTGGCCATCAAAAGGGAGGGTCCTGGATGGTATGCTGGATCTCAGGCAGGAGGTCGGAGGACTGAAGCCAGGCATTCCGCCGCACAGCGATTCCCGATGCCAGGGTACGCGCAGCCGCGTCTGCCGCATCAAGGGAACCCTGGAGGGAAGTCCTGGCAACCAGCTTACCCTCCTCAGCAATGGCGCCCAGTCCCGTACGGGCCTCTGCTGTGAGAAGATCTTGGAACTTAAGGGCCGCAGACCAAGAATTAAAATTGTACCTGCTGAGGATCGCCAGCTGGTTAGCGATCTGCAGCGAGAGACCCCCAGTGGAATAAACCTCTCTCCCAAAAGGGTCCAGCCGTTTCACGTCCTTTGATTTGGGAGCAGGCCCCTGCTGGCCCTGACTCTCCCTGGCATTTACCGCGTACACCACCAGCGAACATGGGGCGGGGTGGGTAAACAGGTACTCATAACCCCTGGTGGGAACAAAGTACTTCCGTTCCACTCCCTTAGCTGTGGGGGGAATGGAGGCCAGGGTTTGCCAGAGGGTCTTCGCATTGTTTTGTACAGTTTTGTTCACGGGAAGGGCCACCCTGGAGGGTCCTTCTGGGCCTAGAATGTCCACCATGGGGTTCTCGTCCTCCACAACCTCCTCAATTTGGAGGTTCATATTGAGGGCCACGCGCCTCAACAGCTCCTGGAGGACCCTAAAGTCCATAGGGGGTGGTCCAGAGGTGGACGTGCCAGCCACGGCCTCGTCAGGGGAGGATGAGAATGACTCCAGCGGCAGAACAGGTGCGGATGGAACATCCTGATCAGACGTAGGTGGCTCCTCTTTGGCAGCTGGAGTAGCCTCTGTCAGAGGCGCTGAGTCTACAGCTTGATCCGTGTCAGGAGGAGGGCGGCTAAGGGTTGCCTCAGGAGGCCTGTTGGTCGAGCAAGACGGTAGCCGGGCAACTGGGGGAGCGCCCTGGGCTTGATGGTATGCCCAGGGTATCTAAAATTGCCACTGGGGTTGCCAGTGAGTCGCTGGAGGGACCTGACCTAGGCTTCCTGGGCCAGAGTGAGGAATGTCCGAGACCCCAGATGCCCTCTCCGACCTGCCCAAAGGAGATCTAGACCGCAACAGCCAAGGGGGGGCGGTGCGAGAGTGGATCAACGCAGGCACCGAGTATCTTGGCAGGTGCGGGTCACGCGGTGATCGGCGCCGTGAGGCTGATCGTGACCGTGACCGGTGCCATGATGGCGAGCGGTGCCGAGCTGGCGAGCGGTGCCGCGACGTTGAACGGTGCCGCGACGTTGAACGGTGCCAGCGTGGAGAGCAGTGCCGTGATGATGAGCGGTGCCGCAACCGGGAGCAGTGTCGATCTGGAGAGCGGTGCGCTGTGGCGATCGTTGACTCGGAGAGCAGGAACCCGCAGCACGCCGGAGCGAGCGGTGCCGCGAGGTCATAGATCGAGATCTGGACCTCGAGCGGGACCATGAATGCGCAGTTGACAACAACCTCGAGCGTGAGCGGCTCCGAGGTTCGAGACCGCGGGACCAGTGCCGCGACTCATACCGGTGCTGTGAGTCAGACTGAGACCTGTGGCGGTGCCGGGACTCAGAAGGGCGCCGGGACTCCGAGCGGGGTTGAGATGCTGGTCCGGAGGCTGACAGCCGGAACATCGCTGGTTTGCCCTTGGATGGCACCGGGACCCGAATTGGGGCTGGTGTCGGGGCTGGAGGCACCGGAGCCGTCATCTCTATGAGGCCTCTCGCCGCCTCGAAGGTGTCCGGCACGGAAGGAAGAATGATCTCTTCCACTTGCACTGACTCGTGTGGAGGGGTGGTCTGAAGAGACCGAGGAATGGTGACTCAATCGGCGGTCTGCTCAGGGGCTTGCACCGTCGGGCCCGTGACAACCGTCTTGATTCTACGAGAAGATCCTCCCAGAGATTGTTTCTTGGCAGCAACCGGGGAATGGGAGCGGTGCCGAGGTGAATGTTTTTGCGGCCTGGGAGAAAGCCGGTCCCGAGACGAGCGCGGGATCTTCTGCGGTGCTGGAGCCGGTACCGCCGGAGGGGCGCTCCACACCGAGGCGCTTGGGCCCGCGTCTTGAGAGGGCCGGAGGGCCAACTCCATGAGGAGTTGCCTAAAACGGAACTCCCTCTCCTTACGCGTTCGAGGTTTGAACGCTTTACAAATCTTGCACTTATCTGCTTGATGGCCTTCCCCCAGACACCTGAGACAGGAATCGTGGGGGTCGCCCGTGGGCATGGGCCTGCTGCAAGACTTGCAAGGCTTGAAGCCCTGAGACGGCATGGCATGCCCCAGGGCCCCGCAGGGCAGTCGTTGACAAGACCGGCCCCTTAACAGCTAAACTACATTTAACACTATAAAGGAAAGATTAACACCTACTAACTACTAACTATTTACAATGAAGATAAGAGAGAACGCTAGGGATAAGTGGAACACTTGACAAGACAAGAGACCACTGTTCCAACAACCGCCACAGGCGGTAAGAAGGAACTGAAGGGGGGTCGGGCCGGCAGGGGCTTATATACATGGCCATTTCGGCGCCACTCCAGGGGGCTCCCCAGTCGGCCCGACGGGTAGCTGCTAGGGTAAAAGTTTCCGACATCCGTGCACGCGGCGCGCGCACACACCTAACTGGAATTGATATGAGCAATCACTCGAAGAAGAACATGGACCTCTACGAGCAGATTGCTTGGGGGATGCAGGAGAAGGGGGACGAAAGGGACAGCAGCAGCACCAGGTGAAAGCAGGCCAGTGAGGCCAACAGTCAATGTGGGGCTGAGCCGCAGACCTCTCACTTTTACAAAGAGCTACATGCCATCCTCTGAGACCCCACCCCCACCCCCTACAGCACTGTGGCTACCTCTGAGGACCCCGAGCCACAGATCCCTGCTGTGAACAGTGAGGAGGAGGAGGAGGTGGGTGAGGAAGAAGAAGAGGAATATGGGTCAGGCAACCGGTGGGATCCACCTGCACAGCAAGCCAGGACCTGCTTTTGACTCCACTGCCATCCAGCCAGTCCCACCAGTGGTGTACAGGTGAGCCTGATGCAGGGGAAGGAACCTCAGGTAGGTGTGTAGATAACTTTTCCATTACAGGTGTGGAAGCAGAGAAATAACTGACAGGAAGGAACTGCAATGCATGACAGTTCGTTAGCAGGAGTCAGGCTAACTGTAACCCTAATAACGCGAGATTTGTAGAAGCGAGGATTGTGTGAGGCGAGTGGGAAAGAACTGTGTTGCGACCTTGTGTAGATAATGTGTAGAAAATATTGTATGTAGGCTTGAGTCAAAACAAGTGAGAAAAATAAGATATCAAGATGGCCTATGTATAAACAAAATGCAGCTGTTGCTTATTATTGTCTGTAATGAAAGGTATAAAGGTTTGCTGTAATTGTTTACCTGTAGAGAGACCTGCTTAGCTCTCTCCCTCTGCGCAATTGTGAGAGAAAATAAAGTATCTGACTTGCTGTACCCAAACAAAAAGTGAGAACTCTGTTATTCTCCGACACAGGGATGGCACCCCCAAAATGGCAGGACACAGCTGTTGACTTTTCATTACTTTACTCGTGCTAGAAGAGGGAGTGGTACAACCAAGAGAGGTAGAGTTGTTACCTGCTTTTCATTCCCCTCGAGAGTTAGGCCAAGGGGGCCAAGTGGAGCAGCCTGTTTATGTGCACCAGGATGTCTTGTGAATCCTCCATCGAGATCTCGATGAAACTTTCATGGAGATGTCTACAATCCCTTGCTGAAGGTTTCTAGAGAAGGCAGCCTTATTTCTTCCGCTGCGGTGGGACACTTTCCCATGCCAGTCAGTGATAACTTCAGCAGGCACCACTGGAGCGCACAGGTTAACAGCACACGGACCCTGGTGGCGTTGGGATGCTAGCAGCAGCTTTGCTCTCTCTGCCTTTGTTACCCTCAGGAGTGAGAGATCAGCTAAAATCACCCCGCCTGTGGGAAATGGTGCCAGTGCTCAGTGCCACTGCCCTGTGCTACTAGAATGATGCCAGCGACCAATTCCCTCGGCATTTCCCCAAGCCCAATGCGTCATACTCACCAGGTTGGTGCTGTGAGTGGGGCCGTGCACAAGCAATCCCAATCCCAAGCGAGAATATAGAGTTTACAACGTTAGGGGGGGAAGGGGAGTGAGTTCAGCAGCAGCAGTTTCGCTCTCTGTAGTGAATGTGCTGACAATGTACCGCTGTGTGTTGTATCTTCAGCTGCTGCCACTGTGGCCTTCAGGGCTTCCCCCCCACACACCCACAGGACACCTAAGCCAGATGAGGAGAAGAAAGAAGAGGACTCGGGATAACATGTTCCATGAGACCCTGCAAGCCAGCGCTGCGTCGGACCACGAGCACAGGGCCTGGAGGATGAACACTGCGGACAGCCTGGAGAAGGGAAGAGTGGAGAGGAGACAGGCCCAGGAGTCCCAGCAGGAAAAGGAGAGGGAGAGGCACCAGGACATAATGGAGCTTCTCAGACAGCAAACACAGATGCTGCAGACTCTGCTGGACCTGCAGGTTCAACAAGCCTGGGCTCGCCTCCCTCTGCAGCCCATTGCGAACTCAATAGC
The DNA here is from genome assembly GCF_002925995.2 of Terrapene triunguis. NCBI lineage: Eukaryota > Metazoa > Chordata > Testudines > Emydidae > Terrapene > Terrapene triunguis. The sequence goes on along the minus strand of NW_020664487.1, from coordinate 15,145,862 downwards.
GGGACCTTCCCATGACCCTCCCCCCAACATTCCATGTGGCATCGGGGTCGCTGTACTACCCCATCCCTCCACCTGGGGGGACACTGAAGACAATCGCAGCTTCACAGACACAGACCTGTGAAGGCCATGGTTGGTGTACGTGTAGCTGAAATGGATGTGCATGTTCTTTCCCCTTCATTAGTTCTGTTCTCTTATTTTTTAAAGTTTTTATTAGGTTTTTAATGTATTTGTTTTAAAATTGCATGGGGGATTTTTGCACTGAATTCTGTTACAGAATAAAATTATTTTGAACATAATTATTTCACAACATATACAACCGAATGCTCAGCTATTCTGAAACCCACCGATTTCCTGTTACTGCATACTGTCACACAACTCAGATTCAGTCCCAATTAAAATTCATAGGTACATTGACAACATTACAACAATCACCACAGGATTCCTACTAGGCCACAAGAGCACACCACTACCACCACCCACTACTCTAGCTCACTATTAAAATGGTCTTTCAAAATCTCGTTGAACCGCATAGCTCCACATTGAGCTCTTCTAATAGCCCTTGTAGCCAGCTGTTCAAACTCAGCAGACAGCCGCTCCACCTCCACCGTCCACCCTGGCAAAAACTTTTCCCTCTTTGCTTCACATATATCATGCAGGACACAGCAGGCAGCTATAACCATTGGGGTATTCTTCTCACTGAGATCCAGTCTTGTGAGTACACAACGCCAGCGGCCCTTCAATGAATCATTCTGTCATTCAACTGTCATTCTGCACCTGCTGAGCAGGGAGTTGAACTGTTCCTTGGTGCTGTCAAGGTGGCCAGTGCACGGCTTCATTGGCCAGGGGAGTAAGGGGGAGGCTGGGTCGCTCAGGATCGTTCGTGGTATTTCAACATTCCCTGTGGTATTCCACCTACCAGGAAAAAGTCCCTGCTTGTAGTTTTCTGAACAGTCCTGTGTTCTTAAAGATGCAAGTGTTCTGCACCTTCCCTGACCGGCCCACATTGATGTCAGTGAAGCATCCCCGGTGATCGACCAATGCTTCCATAACCATAGAAAAGTAGCCCTGTCTGTTGATGTGCTCAGTGGCAAGGTGGGCTAGTGCCAAAATGGGTATATGCGTGTTGTCTATCGCCCCACCATAATTCAGGAACCTCACTGCTGCAAATCCATCAACCATGTCCTGTGCATTGCCTAGAGTCACAGTCCTGCGTAGCAGGAGGTGAATAATGGACCTGCACGCTTGCATCACAACGGCCCTCAGGGTGCATTTCCTGGCTCCAAATTATTCCCGACTGACCAGTAGCGATCTGGTGTTGCAAGTTTCTGCAGTGCAATCACTACTTGCTTCTCCACTGTCACTGCAGCTTTCATTTTGGTGTCCCTGCGATGGAGGGCTGGGGTGAGCTCAGTGCACAGATCCAGAAATTTGGCCTTGTGCATCTGAAAGTTCTGCAGCCACTGCTCTTCATCCCAAACCTGTATTAGAATGCGATACCACCAGTTAGTGCTTGTTTCTTGGTCCTAGAATCGGTGTCCCCGTCTGAAGCCACCACCACCAACCTTGAATTGGTTCTCTGTGTGTCCCACAGCAATCTGTCCTCCATGAAACCGTCATGCTCCCTATTCATTCAGTTCTTCTTGTGGCTCTGCAAATATTTGAGGATCTTGAGCCCAATGCTTGCAATGCTCATGACAATAGTGCAGAGGTAGAGTGAGACTAGACAAGAAATGACTCCTCCGTTATGCTATTTGTATAGTCTTTTCACATATAAAAATAATGTTGTGGCTGGGCACTTGATGTAAATTTCACTGTAGTCATCCATCAGGTTTTGAAGACAGCACAAAAGCTTCATGTCCACAATGTGCACTAATAGCTTGCACAATGCACTTTAGAAGTTAATGAAGCACAAGCACAGCACATCTAAATCCAGTATCTTCCCATTTCCCCAACTCCCTCAATCCTGTTCCAGAAAAAAATTCTCTCTCACACACACACCCTTAGTCTGGAAGCTGCAGTCTTCTAAAACCCGCATCCTGCACATTCCTAGGCACATATGTAACTCAAGTCATGCAAGCAGTATGACTGGCTCCAGTGGGACTCATTTGATAGAATTTATCTATGTGCAGGATCATTTTTGCAATGTGTTTGCAGGACTGGGGCCTATAAGGATAAAAATATAATGGAAATACCAGTGTAACAGCACAAACAGCAACACTATAAATAGAACTTTCATGCTAGAGTGCTTCTTCCACTTGAAAGCAAGTACTTATTTCAAAGAGAGATGCAACTCTGCAATCTTTCTGCACACAGAACCCCCCCTCAAAGCCAATGGAAGCTTCTGCATATGGTGAGTTCTGAGTTCATTCTCATTTCTTTGCAAAAATGCTTTAGAAAGAGGATGGGCAATTCTATACCTTGTTAATAGTGATGATGTTATTTGCAATGACAGCAATCAATCCCACGTCTGTCGGCCTGCAGAACAAATGAGAATGAAAAGGCACAGCTATTAGACAGCAGCCTTGTCACATGTGGAAGGATGAGAGCTTGTTTGAATGAAGCACTTACTTTAATTTGATGATTTGATTGTAAAGCTGGAGAGCATCCTCTGTACGCCCCTGTAATTGCATGATATAGGCCATCTGACCATGAATAATGGCCAACTCAGCCTCAATGTCTTCCTCAGTCACATCCTGAAGGAAAATTCAGACAAAACAAAGTGAAGCTTCCCCCTTCCTGTGTTCCCTGGCTTCAGCGTTTCGCAGAGGACCTGTTCCCTTTTTCCATAGATCTTGGGCAAAACCATCAGTCACAATCCTCACCACTAGAAGAGCAAGTCTTCAAAAGACACGATTACACACATTCACACCTTAAACCAAAAAATAGGGGCAAAAGGCAGAGCTACTTTTAACAATAGAAATTACCCTCCCAACCCACATGTGTGCAGTCTGCTTCCACCCTACAAACACACCAAAGTGTGCTGGATATGAAACAAAAATGGTGGGCCTGCTTCACCACAGCCTCAACACCTCTGCAGTGGGTGTACCACCCATCCCTCTGATGTGGTAGGAGTACACCCACATTGCACTGGTGTAAGGGACTGCAGAAGGGGCAAGGCAGGAGACAGTCCGGCTCCAAGAATTTACATTTCAGCAATAAGCAGAAGGACAGCTCACACCTCAGGAGTGGTATTGTGAACATGAATTTAGGCAGATTGGTGACTCTTGTTGGGTATGACATTGCATAGCAATTTAACAAGTGATCACATGGCTAATCCCTGGGGCACTGCTTTGAAATACTTCGGTGTAAAATGCACATTATTCAGAGTAACAGCAACAACTTACAGAGTCTTCTGAAAGCGACTGGCGGCACAGATCTAGAGAAAATAATTTGAAAGACAAATTTAAAAAGGGTTAATTCTTACCTACAGGAAAGCACAGAACAGGACGATGGCAGGAATGTTTGTTTATATCATGTGCCATTGTGGATACTAAGTGAGGCTTCTACGAAGTTTCACGGGTACTTTTTAATGCAAGGAAGTAAGGAAATGACTGGGTGCGTGTGGGAGAGAGATAAGATCTACAGTGAAATTTTTAAAAAAGTCAAGAATGCAGGAGACATTGCTCCTCCAGAACTCTTTTTGAGTACTCAGGTTTTCACTTGTTTCTCTCCTTCCCCTGTTCATTTTCTTTAAAACTAGTTTATGATCGTTCATGAAATAGCTCTCCCCACCATAACTACTTGTCACTCATATGACCTTACCCAGACTTAAAAGACTGATATAGATTTTGTCCCTCTCCTTTGTGCAGTGCTGCCTCACTAGTTCCTTCTGGTTTTCATCCCCACTTTTATTCCGAGTCCTACTCTTCTCTCTCACCTACTGCTCAGTAAGCAGTTTTGCAGTGTGATAAAAGCAGTGAAGCTCTGTGTTTTCCTAAAGATTACTGTGTCAGCGCCTGGATTAACTAACAGCAGAAAGGACATGCACTAAGAAGAGCCTGCAGTTGGTCTAGCTCCACACAACTGTAACTAAGGGCATCTCTCACACTTACCTCCGGAGTGATTGATCCAGCGGGGGTCCATTTATCGCGTCTAGTGAATACGCAATAAATCAAACGCCGAGCGCTCTCCCGTCGACTCGGGTACTCCACTGGAGCAAGAAGCGTAGGCAGAGTCGACGGGGGAGCATCAGCAGTCGATTTATCGCAGTGAAGACACTGAAGTAGCTGAAGTTGTGTAACTTAGACCGACTTAGCTCTCCCCCTCTCCCCCCATTGTACACCAGGCCTAAGGTCAAGACTGAACTGTGTTATTTATTACCCATGGTATCCGACAGCAAACACATCTGAAGGGTTCCCATTAAGTTCCACAATTAGATCATAAAAAAGCAAAATTACTAAATAGGAATGTACACAACTAGCACTCCTGATTATATTATAGATTAGATATTGAACCAAAAAATTATGTTAGAAGTACATTAAGGTTGCAAAGTCAAGCACTCCAAAGTCAGGAAAGGCCAGAATTAAGGTTGCCTGTGCAAACTTAACTCAGCCCCTTTCCTCAACTGGTTGCACACAGACAGAATCTTCAACAAATTTAGCTGTAAAACTAACAAACCTCTAGTAAGCCTGTGAGAATTGAGATCTTCAGAGCTGTATAGCTTGGGATGACATAAGGCACATCCATGACACCAGGGCAACCCCTTTGCCAAGTACTGAATCCTTGCTCTGTCGCTTGGACATGCTAGAACTTCTCAATGAAACTGCTGTAAGCATTGTTTGTTTGTTTTTTAACATGGGCAAACTAAGGTATTGTTTCTTACACTCCTTCTTGGAAATGGCTGAACTGTTTATACTGAGGTTTTCCAAAAATGCCAGGCCTGAGGCAAGCACCTGGCCTGGAAAACTTCTGAATGACTATAGTCTGGCAAAGTTATAAGCTACCTGTTGGGTAGCTTAACGTATTGATGGCATTGCTGGCTGCACCTATAACATATTTCGTCAGCTTAATAAGAGAAAACATAAGGGAGTTCAAGCTTTTCAGTTTTGCAGCTGTTGATGTTAAACCTAAGGCCTGGAACTTGGTTCCTCTTCGCTACTTTCAACTTCTACTTTAAATGTTTATTCTCCTTCCTACACATATTATTGGACAGACTGAAATATAACAATAAAAAAAACCTGGTCTTTCTGAATGTGAAAAATGGAAGTTAGTACACTCGATAGGGCAATCCCCGACTCAGAATATTACTGCACTCTACAGTCTTCAGTACACTCATAAAACAACGACTAAATAGGGCTTTTAAAACTTCTGCTAATGTGAAGAGATTGCACTGTCAAAATTATAAGCACATACCAAATTGCACTCAGGAATTAAATACCAGTTGGGAGGAAAGACTGAGATGTTATATACAGTTTGCTACTGTAAAATGATGGCAAAACAATAAACTATACATATCTGGAAAGCAAGCTGAGAGCTACAGATTGAAAAGCTATGTACCACATGGGAATTGCAGATAAGAAAACATTTTGATCTACAATAGCTAAAAATTATTGATATAATAAAAGTTATTTAAGGAATGTTAAGTGCTACCAAGTCCCAACCATTCTTGGCAAACATACTATGGAAACTATAATCAAAGAACCCTACAGTTGTCCAATCCCACTTTCAATCCAGAATCAAATCCTTGTTCTCTCTCTAAATGTGTTTACAAAGAATGAGTGACACAGAGATCTATAACCCCCCCCATGTTTTTACCTTCTGCTTTCTGTAGGTTTTTCATTGCCTCGTTCAGCCTGCCTTGCCCAATCAATGCACATGCAGCATTATAACACAGCTCATAGGTAGCTTCTTGGAGACCCAGATCTTCCTGACATGGAGTGAAATGATCGGGTTAAATGCTTGAAAGACAAATTAAATACAGACTAATTTTGGATCAGAATCTAATCAGATTTATTTAAAGCCACTTTTCTAGGATTACTACAGACACAAATCGTAGCTTTTAGCAACATGCCAACTTCTTAGATTAACACACAACAGAAGATGCATTAGGAAATCCACACACGAAGGTGATCTTGAGAGGACATGTGCTGTCTAAAAAGCCACGGCAGGAGTGGTCTTCCCCTTACACTGCAGGACAAAGCCAGGGGGAATCTGCAATGGAGCTACCCAACTCCCAGCTGTAGAGCAGTCCTGTTCTTAGGAATTGGAGAGAATCAGATTAGGCCTCAGGGGAGCTGTCCAGGCTGTTTAAGCAGACAGAGAATTGGCAGAAACTGCAGCCCTGGAGAATTTCAAAGACAAGCTGCAGTCTTAAATATTTAAAAACTTATTTACTGTGCTAACCATTGAGCTTTATACTAGCAATGGCTCTTCCCAGTCACTAGTGCAGATTAGCAATGTTCTACTGGATGTAAATAGGCTTTGTAGGATCAGGAGCTTACATCCATTCACGTTCAGTGGAATCTTGCTAGTTTGCACTGTCTTGGAGACCCACTGTAAATTACCAGAGTGCACAAGTGTGGTAATATGTGCACGAACACTATGACGTATATAGCAAAGTGCCAATTGCAAAAGGCACTTTTGTTAACTGTAGTTTAAATTAAATTATACTTCACAATGTGCTGGGGTATCCAATAGAAAAGAGACGCTGGTAAGCAAGGTGACAGATGACTCATTGGCAATAAACGTCCACATTCCCAAACTAGAAACTTGAAGTATGTCATGCACTTGTGCATTAAGGGACACTGAATGCATGGATAAACCACAAGAGTGACCTCTGTTTGGAGAAACAACTGCCAGCCTCATTAAACACCCAGCAATGAAATCTCTGCCAAGGGGCAGGGAGAGACTACCATTTTCTGTGTGTAGTAGCCAAGTTTTCCTATTTTCTGTTAATGATTTTGGTTCTCGAATGTCTTCTTCCCCCCACTCCCATCTATGAGCCACGCAATTCATCTTCAAAAGTGTTCTAACACGGGCAAGGTTCAGCAGAGAGAGGCTGGAAGGGGGAACAATCTCTCCCACAAGTGCGCGCATGCGCACACACTCACTGGCTCCACTTTCTCCCATGTGCTCTGCGCTGCAACCACTGCAGAAAGGTTGGTTTTCCTTTCTTCTTCATAGTCGTCTTGGGAGTTCCGGATGAGATCCCGATACACAGCTAAGCAGTCGTCATAGTGCTCCAACCTATACAACTGAAAAGAGAGACATTGCCCTGCACATTGGCATCCACAACTAGAGACACCTGAATGGGGGGGAGGGATAGCTCAGTGGTTGGAGCATTGGCCTGCTAAACCCAGGGTTGCGAGTTCAGTCCTTGAGGGGGCCACTTAGGGATCTGGGGCAAAATCAGTACTTGGTCCTGCTAGTGAAGGCAGGGGGCTGGACGCAATGATCTTGCAGTTCTATGAGATAGGTATATCTCCATATATTGTTTTCTTTTTTTTTTTTTTTTTTGAATAAGTGCTGTAAAGTCTAATGCAGAATTTACTTGGGAAAATAGAGTTGATTATGGTCTCTGCCAGCCTCTTCATGGCAGTCTTTCGCACCTCTCTAGGGAGCAAATTAAATGACCACCTTTCAAGCATTGTTTACAGCAAATAACTGTTTCTTCCACATGTTGGGATCATTCTAATCAACTGTGGAAACAAAAGGAGGAGGAAAAGCCTTTTCTCTTCCTCTTTTCAATCCTGATGCTCCAAGGAAGCCCATCCTTGCTCGCTTCACACACAGCTGCTCCTGATGTCACAGAGCTATATGCATGAAGCATGTGCAGAACTAGATCCTAAACCAAGAGCTGACCTGGCTCACAGAGTGGAAAGTAAAGCACTCTCCTCGGGACCATCCACTTCCCTGGCTGATGGAAATCAAGCAAATCACTTCATTCTAGCCCTGGGGAGAAGGAAAGTGGCCAACTGTATGGCTGCACAGGCACATTTTGGTTTGGTGGCTTCCAGCAAACTACCCCACTTTCCAGAATAGAGTAATGTGATTCATTAGAAGCTGAAATGGATGGAAGTGGGGGAAGATTAATGAGCCAACAAGTGAAAGGATGGCGCTATCTGCCCAAACTGACAGTTTGGGAGACCCCAGCTAACTAGAAGAGAGGGTGAAATCCTAGGCCCCACTGAAGTCAGTGGGAATTTTGTCACTGATTTCACCAGGGTTTTCACCCAGAACATAACCGTTTATTAAGTCACAGCTGAGGGGGAGAAAAGTTTCTCTCTGATTTTTTCCACCCTCACAAAGCAGAGGGCTCTTGAATGATAGACACAGAGTTTCCAAAGCAGTAATTACCACTTGTCCATGCAGCTCCTTCAGTTTGTCTGTCTGCTGGCTGGCACTCTGAATGGTCTTCAGGGCATTTTCAATTCTGTTCAACCTGTACTCACAGTACGCCTTCTCAAAGGTGATAGAGTCACTGCGAAAACAAGGCAGAGATTGACATCAGGTGCATCACCACAGCACTCATTCTACAACATTTGCCTCCCAGGAGAGCCATGAAGCCTTATTTAAGCATCTATAATTACTCTTATAAGATTACCATGTTGTTAAAGGCAGAACAGCATGTGTTGGCACCAGGCTATTGAATTATTTCTCTATTGAGCAGTGACAGTACCTAAAACATGTTTTCTTAGAAAGGAGGGGAATACAAAAGCCCTATCCCAAAGAAGAATCTAAATTAGCTAAACCAATTCAGACTCCTCAGTACCCTAGATCACCACTTCATGGTGGCAAAATCTCCAGGATGTGCAGATTGCCTGTTTATTTTTTGTATAGCATACTTTTCTAAGGTAGAACAATGAAAAGATTCACTGAATAATCAATGAAGGAAAAGAGGATTGATCGCTGCTGCATGCAGAAAGGTGTATCACTGCAACCCAAAGATACAGATATTCAGTTCTTGCAGACAGAGCAAACGTGATGACACAATCTCTCCTAAACTATAAAATGCCAAATCTGATGCTAAGCAGTGAAAGCTGTCGAGAAACATCACAATTACAAGGGAGAACCAATGGCAAAACTGTTAGGATTCTCTGCACCTCGAGGTCTTTAAGCCACGATTTGAGGACTTCAATAACTCAGGCATAGGTTAGGGGTTTGATACAGGAGTGGGTGGTTGAGATTCTGTGGCCTGCGTTGTGCAGGAGGTCAGACTAGATGATCATAATGGTCCCTTCTGACCTTAAAGTCTATGAGTCTATGAGGTTGAATCAGACCTAAAAGGGCACTGTTGACACCAGCAAGCCTTAATATACACTGACTGGGTAGTTTTTATTTAAAAGGAGTCCAGTATATATTTCCCCAGCGAATTATTGATCAGGTTGAGTGAAAACAAAAAGAAGGGACCAACAACTTACTGTGACTTTAGCACAGATGCTGTGAGAGAGGTTTGTCCATGTTCATGTTTTATTTAAATGTTTTCTGCACTCTAAACATTTCTGGGGAAATACAAGGATGGAATAGTAATAAAAAGATTAAAACATGATCCTGGTCATGATAGCCCAAACGAATTAATCAGAACGGATGTATCAATTGTGACAAAGAGAACTTTCTTTGCTCTGGAGAATACACAATTCAGTGGTTGAGCAAAAAGCTTCAGTTTCATAAAAACAGCCATACTGGGTCAGACCTATGGTCCATCTAGCTCAGTATCCTGTCTCCAACAGTGACCAGAGCTTCAACGGGAGCGTATAGAACAGGGAAATTGGGAGACATACACCTGTCTTCCACTCCCGACTTCTATGCAGCGTCGTTGTAGCAGTGTCAGTCCCAGGATATTAGATGTCAAATATCCTGAAACTGACACAGCTACAACTACACTGCATACAACAATGGAAGATATTGAAGTTAGCCGCCTGAAACAGAAACACCTCAACATGAAGAACAAGGAAGCAAAACTTAACAGCAACATCTATTTCCTGAGCAAATGCAAGAAACAAAACATCATCCCCAGAGGTCTTGCCATCTATAACCCTCTGACCACTACATGCATCTCTACTCTAGAAGTACAGGGTCACCCTGAGGATGGGGCTGCATCCCTAACCATCTTGGCTAATGGCCATTGATGGATCTACCCTCCATGAACTTCTCTATTTTTGAAGCCAGTTATACTTTTGGCCATCATAGCATCCCATTGCTATGAGTTCCACAGGTTAGTTGTGCGTTGTGTGAAGAAGTATTTCCTTTTGTTTGTTTTCAACCTGCTGCCTATTAATTTCATTGGGTGACCCCCTGGTTTTTGTATTGTGGGTAACGGTAAATGACACTTCTCTATTCACTTTTTCCACACCATTCATGATTTTATAGACCTCTAGCATATCCCCACTTGGTCATCTCTTTTCTAAGATGAACAGCCCTAATCTTTTTAGTCTCTCCTCATATGGAAGCTGTTCCATACCCTGGATCATCTTTGTTGCCCTTCTTTGAACCTTTTCCAGTTCCACTATATCCTTTTTGAGATGGGGCACTCAAAACTGGACACAGTATTCAAGATGTGGGTGCACCATAGATTTATAAAGTGGCATTATGATATTTTGTGTCTTATTTTCTATTCCTTTTATAATAATTCCTAATGTACTGCTAGGCTTTTTCACCACTGTTGCGAACTGAGCTTAAGTGTTCACAGAACCATCGACAATGATTCCAAGAGCTCTTTTTTGAGTGGGAACAGTTAATTTAGATCCACTCGTTATATGTGTCTCCTTGGGATTATTTTTTTAAAATGTGCATTACTTGCACTTATCAATGAATTTCATCTGCCATTTTGAAACCCAGTCACCCAGTTTTGTGAGATCCCTTTGTAATTCTTCACAGTCTTCTTGGGATTTAAATATCTTGAATCATTTTGTATCATCCGCAAACTTTGCCACCTCACAGTTCACCCCTTTTCCCAGCTCATTAATGAATATATTGAACAGCACATGTCCTGGTACAGTTCCTTGGGGAACCCGGCTGTTCATCTCTCTCTGTAGTGAAGACTGACCATTTAGTCCTACCCTTTGTTTCCTATCTTTTAACCAGTTACTAATCCATGAGGACGACCTTCTCTCTTATCCCATGACTGCTTACTTTGCTTAAGAGCCTTTGGTAAGGGAACTTGTCAAATCAGTGTTACATTAGCTACCGTCCAATCATCTGATACAGAGGTTTGTTTCATCAATAGATTATATACTACAGTTAGTAGTTCTGCAATTTCACATTTGAGTTCCTTCAGAACTCTTGAATGAATACCATCTGGTCTCGGTGACTTACCACCATTTAATTTATCAATTTGTTCTAAAACTTCTTCTACTGACACACGAATGCAGGACATAACTTCAGATTTGGTGCCCCAAAAGAACAGTTCTGATGTGCTGACCTTCGGACTATCAAGAACGGACTCTGTGTGTCTGGGTTCCAGGACTAGCTGCTCCAAGAAGCAGGTGCTTACGGAGTCTAGAAATGTTGTCTCTGCATCATGAGGTAACATTTACTCTGTCAATAGGAGGATAGTTGAAATCCCCTATTATTACTATTGCGCCTTCTGCTTTTGAAGTCTCTCTGACTTCCTCAGCATTTCACGGTCAGGTGGTCAGGAGTATATTCCTACTGCTAGACCAGACGTGGGCAAACTACAGCCCGCAGGCCACATCCGGCCCACGGGACTGTCCTGCCCAGCCCCTCAGCTCCCGGCCGGGGAGCCTAGTCCCCAGCCCCTCCCCCGCGGTCCCTCCTCCCCTGCAGCCACACCGCTGCGCGGGACACGCTCTGACCCACCACTCCTGCTGGGCAGCGTGGGGAGTGCAGCTGACTCTGGCTGGGTGTCGCGGCTGCGAGCTCCTGCTGCTGGTAAGGGGGTGGGAAGGCTGGGTAAGGGAGCGGGGACAGAGGTTCGGGGGGGGGGGGCGGTCAGGGGATGGGGAACAGGGAGGGTTGGGAGTGGGAGTCCCGGGGGGCCTGTCAGGGGGCGGGGATGTGGATAGGGGTCAGGAGGGCAGTCAGAGGACAGGGAGCAAGGGGGGTTAGATAAGGGGGTGGGATCAGGAGGGGGTGACCAGGGATGAGGACCAGAGGGCAGTTGGATAGGGGGTCGGAGTCCTGGAGGGGGGAAGAGGGGCTGTGGATAGGGGTCGGGGCAGTCAGGGACAGGGAGCAGTGGGGTTGGATAGGGGGTGGGGGTCCCGGGAGGGGGCGGTCAGGGGACAAGGAGCAGGGGGGGTTGGATGGGTTGGAGGTTCTGAGGGGGGCAGGAAGTTTGAGGGGGCGAATGGGGGCGGGGGGCCAGGCTGTTTGGGGAGGCACAGCCTTCCCTACCCGGCCCTCCATACAGTTGCGCAACCCTTATGTGGCCCTCGGGCCAAAAAGTTTGCCCACCCCTGTGCTAGACACTTTTTATTCAAACATGGAATTTCTATCCACAGAGATTTAAGAAAAAGAAAAAGAAAAGATTTTTGCTGTACTTGACTCTAGACTTTTTTTCACATGTAGTGCCACCCATCCACCAGCACAACCTACTCTGCATTCCTATATATTTTGTACCCTGGTGCTACTGGGTCCCACTGTTGTCATTACACCAAGTTTCCATTATGCCTGTTATATCAATAGCCTCATCTATTGACAGGCATTCTAGCTCACTGATCTTAGTATTTAGACTCCTTGCATTTGTATATAAGCACTTATACATTTTGTCTTCACATGTTATTTTTAAATGGGATTCTATTTCATTTAACTGTTTCTCACTAGTTCCTACCTGTACTTTCCCAATTTCTTACCTATCCTCTTTACTAGGATATAGATTTCTCCCTCATCATTCCTAAGGTATGACTCTGCCCAAACTGTGTGCTCCTCTGCACCTGTTGGCTTTCTCTTAGCCCTTAGTTTAAAAAATCCTCATATTTAATTTATATGCCAGCAGTCTGGTTCCATTTTGGTGTAGGTGGAGCCCATCCTTCCTGTATAGGCCACTCCTTCGCAAAAGGTTCCCCAGTTTCTAATAAACCTAAACCCGTCCTCTCTACACCTTTGTCTCATCTGCACATTGAGACCTTGCAGTTCTGCTTGTCTGCCTGGCCTTGCGCGTGAAACTAGAAGCATTTCAGAGGATGCTACCATGGAGAACCTGGACTTTAATCTCTTACCTAGCAGCCTACATTTGGCCTCTTTTCTACCTTTCTCTATGTCTTTGGTACCTACATGTACCACAACCACCAACTCCTTCCCAGCATATCTATAAGGCTATCTACATGTCTCATGCGATCCACTACCATCACACCTGACAGGTAATTTCCCATTGAGGTTCTCCCAGTCCTCACAAGTACATACACACATTATATATATATATATACACTTTTTTTACACAAGCTGAATGAAAGTTGCTTTGCTATTTGATTTATAAGTGTTCGAAGAGGCAAGGAATTAAGCCTAAAATCTAGATTGATTTCTTTACATTCACATTAGTGGTTATAAATAAGGAATATGAGAAAATACTTTGAGAGTCTACGCTGGTACTACAACAATAATCAGTTCTACATCCTTTCCCTCCATGCATACTTCTTGCTTTCTCATAGGGAAGTGATTCTGACAGTATAGATATTAGTTTTGCTAATAGAGAGTTCTTATATAGCAGTTTTCATCTTAAGCCACTGCACAGTCACTAGGCCGCAAACAGCCCTGTGAGGCAGGAAGGTAACATTTATCATTGCCATTTCACAGATGGGAAAATGGAGATAAGGAGAGATATGGGCCACAGTCTTGGGAACACTTATGCACATTCTGAACTTTATTCATCTGAGCAGTTCCACTGTCTTCAACAGGAGTGCTTATGAGAGTAAGGGCATGTCTATACTACAATCTTAAGTCGACCTGTGTTAGGTTGACTTACAGCCACCACAATAATTACTGCTGTGGCTGATGTTCACACTACCTTGTGTCAGTGGTGCGCATCCTCACCAGGAGTGCTCCCATTGACTGAAGAGGGGCAGTATGGAGGGCTGAGAGCCTGGGCGCTCAGCTCCACACAGCTCCCCACTGGAAACACAGCTGCCCCCCAAGGCTTCTTGCCTCCATGCTCCCAGTCAGGAGTGGGGGGAAAGTCACGCAAGGCTTCTCACCTCTGGCAAGTAGATCGGCTGCTGTAGTCCCGGTGGGGAGCTGGGATCCTGGGGGGTAGCAGGGCTCCCAGAGGGGAACAGGGAGCTCAGGTGGCAGCCCAGCTTGGAGCAGAGACCTGGCAGCAGCCCAGTGGGGGAGCCGGGAGCCAGCTTTCTTGTCAATTTCAAAGCTCCGCTAGATGACAGCCAACAGCAGATATAAGGAACGCAGTGTCTACACAGATGTTACGTCGCCATAACTACACCTTTCATGGAGGTGGAGTTGTGTCAGCGTAGTAGGGCACTTACATTGGCAGGAGCAAGGCTGTGGTGCGTACACTGACATAGTTAGGTTGACATAAGCTCCCTTATGTTGACCTAACTGTGTAGTGTAGACCAAGCCTAAAGTTAAGCATGTGAAACACTGAAAACTTCAGCAACAGCCATTGTCCACCAGCACCACCCTCCTACCTAGACTAGCAGCTTCCTGGGGCTTGTACTTTTTTCCTTTGCAGGAGCCTCTGGGGCTACCACTCACCTGGTTAACACTTTGGTGTGGGTGTGGATTACACTTAGGGCTTCCTTGAAGCTTCCATTCTGAATGAGACACACCACTTTGCAGTGAAGGGCAGTCACATCATCCTTGTTGAGCTGCAACACTTGGGGAAGCAAAGAGAGTTATCACAATCTCGAACTCCATTCCTACTTCCCATTAAAAACAGAGTCCATCAAATTAAAATCCAGACAACGTCTCAGACTTTGTCTAGACTAGAAAGTTGAACTGCTTTAACAATCCCAGTGAGGCAGAAGTGACCAAAACCCCCTGGAGTGGATGCAAGTATAGTGGTATAAAAGTGCTTATACTGGTATAGCTCATTCTGGTTTAGGGAGCAAAAGCTATACCAGTATAAAATACTTTTATACTGGTAAAACTGCCTCCACAGGAGGGTTTATACCAGTATTGCAGGTAAAAATAAATACATAAATTACCTAATTAATTGCCAGTTATACTGGTAGAATTTTTTTTAGCATAGACCAAGCCTTGATGTCAGCTAAATGTGAAAGTGTCCGAGGGCTAGACAGCACCAGGGTTACTGCACTCGCACGTCACTCTGCAGACCAGAGGTCAAAGCCTGACTAGTAGGTTCTCGAGAACTGGGCATCATCAATTCTGCAATCCCTACTCAGGAACAAAAGGGCAAGCGCACTGAGAAAAAGCAGAGCAAGTCCAGATCAACAAGAGGATTAATTTCAGGACTCAGAGATTTGCTACCAGGGAAAGACAGTAGGGAAAAATTTGGAACATAGTTTGTATTTTTGTCATACATTAATTGTTGACAGTTAGACTACTGAGAAAAAAACAAACAGATCCACTCCTTCCCCCCAAAACATGTCAAAGAGAAAAGTACCTGCTCTTTCCCTATACCACCCTCGGTTTGGTATCTAAAGTGGTGTAGTCTGAGGCCTGGTTTACACTATGAGTTTAGGTCGAATTTAGCAGCATTAAATCGAATTAACCTTGCACCCGTCCACACAACGAAGCCATTTACTTCGACATAAAGGGCTCTTAAAATAGATTTCTGTACTCCTCCCCGACGAGGGGAGTAGTGCTGAAATCGACATTGCCGTTTCAAATTAGGGTTAGTGTGGACGCAATTCGATGGTATTGGCCTCCGGGAGCTATCCCACAGTGCACCATTGTGACCGCTCTGGACAGCAATCTGAACTCTGATGCACTGGCCAGGTAGACAAGAAAAGCCCCGCGAACTTTTGAATTTCATTTCCTGTTTGCCCAGCGTGGAGAGCACAGGTGACCACACAGAGCTCATCAGCACAGGTAACCATGCAGTCCGAGAATCGAAAAAGAGCACCAGCATGGATCGTATGGGAGGTACTGGATCTGATCTCTGTATGGGGAGAGGATTCCGTGCTAGCAGAACTACGTTCCAAAAGACAAAATGCCAAAACATTTGAAAAAATCTCCAAGGGCATGATGGAGAGAGGCCAACAATAGGGACTCATATCAGTGCCACGTGAAAGTTAAGGAGCTCAGACAAGCGTACCAGAAAACCAAAGAAGCAAACGGAAGGTCCGGGGCAGAGCCGCAGACATGCCGCTTCTACGCTGAGCTGCATGCAATTCTAGGGGGGGCCGCCACCAATACCCCACCACGACTGCAGATTCCGAGGAGGGAGTACTCTCAGCCATGCCTGAGGATTCTGCAGACGGGGAAGATGAGGAGGAGGAGGAGGACGACGAGCTTGCGGAGAGCACACAGCACTCCGTTCTCTTTTTCTCAGCCTGACTGAAGTACCCTCCCAAACCCTCCCAAGGCGGTATCCCAGACAATGAAGCCATGGAAGGGACCTCTGGTGAGTGTACCTTTGTAAATATAAAACATGGTTTAAAAGCAAGCGTTTTTTAATGATTAATTTGCCCTGAGGACTTGGGATGCATTCGCGGCCAGTACAGCTACTGGAAAAGTCTGTTAACATGTCTGGGGATGGAGCGGAAATCCTCCAGGGACATCTCCATGAAGCTCTCCTGGAGGTACTCCAAAAGCCTTTGCAGGTTTCTGGGCAGTGCAGCCTTATTCCGTCCTCCATGGTAGGACACTTTACCACGCCATGCTAGTAGCAAGTAATCTGGTATCATTGCATGACAAAGCCTGGCAGTGTATGGTCCTAGTGTTTGCTGGCATTCAAGCAACATCCGTTCTTTATCTCGCTGTGTTATCCTCAGGAGAGTGATATCACTCATGGTACCCTGGTTGAAATACAGAAATTTAATGAAGGGGACAGAGGTGGCCGTTCCTACTGGGCTGTTTGCCTGTGGCTGAAAAGAAATCCTTCCCTGCAGTTAGCCAAGTGGTGCGGGGTGGGGGTGGGGGGGGGCCATTGGCGCTGAGCTTTTCGAGTTTGGCTAGCAGGGATCTTCCCTGATACCAGCCATGTGGTGGGGGGAGGGGTAAAGCGATCATCCCAGAGAATTGGATGCGGGGGGGTGGGGGGGTTAGTTTGGTTTCTGCTGCTGCATGTTAACACGAAAACCGCAGCACTCAACGGGCTTTGCTTGGTATGGGAAAGGAGGGTACTGCTTTTATGAAGGTTGCAGAAGCCGAAAGACAATGGCTTACCATGGCCGCATGCAAGCCGAATTCTGTTGCCCGGCCCTGCGTCTGTGATCTCTAACACCAAAGCCGCAGGCACTCAATATTAAGATGCAAAATGCGACCTTGTACCGAAATCACATGTGCTATGTAATGTGAATAATGTTGTTCACCATGAAAGAGTATAAGCATTGTTCTGTAAAATGTATCTTTTTAAATACTTTTCTCCCTTTTTTCCCCTCCCGCAGCTGCAAATTTTTCAAGCCTTCCTCCTCTGTCCCGAAGGCTATCTCAGATAAGGCGGCGAAAAAACCGCACACAAGACAACATGTTCTCAGAGATCATGCAGTCGACCTGTGATGAAAGAGCTCATTTGAATGAGTGGAAGGACATGGTATCAAAGTACAGGAAAGCTGCCAATGAACGTGAGGACAGGAGGGACCAACGTGAAGACAGGAGGGACGCTCAAGATGAGAGGTGGTGGCAGGAGGATCAGAGGAGGCAGGATGCAATGCTGGGGCTGCTGCATGCATCTGGTGGAGCTTCAGGAACTGCGGCAGGGTCACAGAGTGCCACTGCAGCCCCTGTGTAACCGCCCTCCCCAAGTTCGATAGCCTCCTTACCCAGACGTCCAAGAACGCGGGGTGGGTTGGGGAGGAGGCTCCGTGCACCCTGCCACTCCACCCCAGTGGACAGCCCAAGCAAAAGGCTGTCATTATTTTGAATTTTTGAAGTGGCCTTTTCCTTCCCTCCTCCCCAACCCCACCCGGGCTACCTTGTCAGTTCTCTCCCTATGTTTATAATCAATTAATAAAGAATACATAATTTTTAAACAATAGTGACTATTTCCTTTGAAAGCAAGCTGTGATCGAAGGGGGGAGAGTGAGTTGCTTACAGGGAATGAGTCAATCAAGGGGGCGGGTTTTCATCCAGGAGAAACAAACAGAACTTTCACATCATAGCCTGGCCAGTCATGAAACTGGTTTTCAAAGCTTCTCTGATGCGCAGCACTTCCTGGTGTGCTCTTCTAATCGCCCTGGTGTCTGACTGCGCGTAATCAGATTTGCCTCAACCTCCCACCCCGCCATAAAGGTCTCCCCTTTACTCTCACAGAGATTGTGGAGCATACAGCAAACAGCAATAACAATAGGAATATTGGTTTGGCTGAGGTCTGAGCGAGTCAGTAAAGTGCGCCAGCGACCCTTTAAACGTCCAAATGCACATTCTACCACCATTCTGCACTTGCTCAGCCTGTAGTTGAACAGCTCCTGACTACTGTCCAGGCTGCCTGTGTATGGCTTCATGAGCCATGGCATTAAGGGGTAGGCTGGGTCCCCAAGGATAACTATAGGCATTTCAACATCCCCAACGGTTATTTTCTGGTCTGGGAAGTAAATCCCTTGCTGCAGCCGTTTAAACAGATTAGTGTTCCTGAAGACGCGAGCGTCATGAACCCTTCCCGGCCATCCCACATTGATGTTGGTGAAACGTCCCTTGTGATCCACCAGTGCTTGCAGCACCATTGAAAAGTACCCCTTGCGGTTTATGTACTGGCTGCCCTGGTGCTCCGGTGCCAAGATAGGGATATGTGTTCCATCTATCGCCCCACCACAGTTAGGGAATCCCATTGCAGCAAAGCCATCCACTATGACCTGCACATTTCCCAGAGTCACTACTCTTAATACCGTGTTTCCCCGAAAATAAGACAGTGTCTTATATTAATTTTTGCTCTCAAAGATGCGCTAGGTCTTATTTTCAGGGGAGGTCTTATTTTTCCTGGAGCTTCGGGGCCTTATATTCCGGGGTGGCCTTATTATCGGGGAGGTCTTATTTTCGGGGGATGTCTTATATTACAGCGAGAGGCAAAACTGGAAGTAGGTCTTATTTTCGGGGGATGTCTTATTTTCGGGGAAACAGGGTAGTAGCAGCTCAGTGATTGCTTTGGCTACTTGCATCACAGCAGC
>NW_020664487.1:15120942-15126620 GCF_002925995.2 Terrapene triunguis | reverse complement strand
CAGTAGATTTACCCACTCCAAATTGATTCCCGACTGACCGGTAGCTGTCTGACGTTGCAACCTTCCACAGGGCTATCACCACTCGCTTCTCAACTGAGAGGGCTGCTCTCATCTTGGTATTCTGGCGCTTCAGGGCAGTGGAAAGCAAGTCACAAAGTTCCATGAAAGTGCCCTTACGCATGCAAAAGTTACGCAGCCACTGGGAATCCTCCCAGACCAGCAACACTATGCGGTCCCACCAGTCTGTGCTTGTTTCCTGGGCCCAGAATCGACATTCCACGGCTATAACCTGCCCCATTAACACCATGATCTCCAAAGCGCCGGGGCCCACGGTTTGAGAGAATTCTGTGTCCATGTCCATGTCCTCATCACTCTCATCGCCACGCTGCTGTCGCCACCTCCTCCTCGCCTAGTTTTTCAGGTCCTGGTTCAGCATAGACTGCACGATAATGCACGAGGTGTTTACAATGTTCATGACTGCTGTCTTGAGCTGAGCGGGCTCCATGCTTGCCGTGGTATGGCGTCTGCACTGTTCACCCAGGAAAAAGGCGCGAAACGGTTGTCTGCCGTTGCTTTCACGGAGGGAGGAGGACGACGTACCCAGAACCACCCGCAACAATGTTTTTTGCCCCATCAGGCATTGGGATCTCCACCCAGAATTCCAATGGGCGGGGGAGACTGCGGGAACTATGGGATAGCTACCCACAGTGCAACACTCCGGAAGTCAACGCTAGCCTCAGTACATGGACACACACCGCCGAATTAATGTGCTTAGTGTGGCTGCATGCACTCGACTTTATACAATTTGTTGCCAAAGATCAAATTCTGTAAAATCGGAGTAATCCCGTAGTGTAGACAACACCCTTCAACCCTGACTGTCCAAATTCCAGTTAGCCATAGGTCAGCTGCTTCCAAAGCTGCACACAAAGACCAAGGCTCCTTCCTCCAGACCAAAATCTCGCAGGGCTGAAGTTCCCTGGGTGCCACCCAACAATCCCAAACTCTGATTTGACAAAGCTTATGGGTGCTTCTACAAAACTTACAAGAATCAAAATTCTAATAAATTCACCTTGTTCTGTCTCCATAAATGTAACACCTAGAAAACGTCAGGCTCTACGGGAACCTTATCTAGGTCACATAGCTAAACACAATCAAACTACAGCCTCTAATGCAGGACTAGGGCTTAAATATGCATTCTTCATCTCTTGCTTCTACTTCCATCAGTTTTCCCCCTTTTCCTTTCTCTTACCAAGGTTAGCCTGA
Organism: Terrapene triunguis; assembly: GCF_002925995.2. Taxonomy (NCBI): domain Eukaryota; kingdom Metazoa; phylum Chordata; order Testudines; family Emydidae; genus Terrapene; species Terrapene triunguis. Next base: position 15,125,357 of record NW_020664487.1, on the reverse strand, counting down.
TTGCAAACCAATGGATTTATGAAGCCACATCATACTTTAGCAATGGAACTGTTCACATAATATTACTACTCAATAAAATATAGTCTGCATCTTGCTACTGTACTGTAGATGCTTTTCTTTATTATTTGTATTACTGTAAAGCCTATAACCCAGGGCCCCATTGTGCTGGGCACTGTAGAAACACAATAGAGACAACCCCTGCCTGGAAGACCTTACAATCTAAGTGTAAAGTTACAAACAAGTGGATAAATGAAAAGATGAGGGGAGCACAAGGAAAGAATAAAACTAAACAAGTCAGCATGAAAAGCAGTGGTCACAGAAAACCAGCTGCCTGACCACCAGCGTTACCCTCACAGGACATACATGACACTGGAGCCCTGATCCTGAAATCACATCCATGCAGGCAGGCTTCTAAGAACAAGCAATGCCTAACTGAGGTCGATGAAGCTCTGCCTACACAGACCCAACTGCAGAATCAGGATCCTGGGAGCCGAGGACAAACACAAATATCTGTAGATGGAGAGGTTGTCAATACAGTAAAATGTGATGTAATGAAAGTCACTTGAGATGGTTTTCAAACTGCGGGGGGCCTGGAGGAACATTTGGGTGGGCGGGCGGTGACGCCAGGCAGCTTGGGCTTCAGCTGGCTGTATTTTAAAGAATCCTTATTGAGGTTGCAGGAACAAACCATCCCAATGTGTAGAAAGAACAGTAAATATGGCAGGCGACCAGCTTGGCTTAACAGTGAAATCCTTGAAAAAAGCAACAGAGGGTCCTGTGGCACCTTTAAGACTAACAGAAGTATTGGAAGCATAAGCTGAAGAAGTGAGGTTCTTACCCACGAAAGAAGAACCTCATCTGAAGAAGTGAGGTTCTTACCCACGAAAGCTTATGCTCCCAATACTTCTGTTAGTCTTAAAGGTGCCACAGGACCCTCTGTTGCTTTTTACAGATTCAGACTAACACGGCTACCCCTCTGATGCAGTGAAATCCTTGCTGATCTTAAACACAAAAAAGAAGCTTACAAGAAGTGGAAGATTGGACAAATGACCAGGGAGGAGTATAAAAATATTGCTCAGGCATTCAGGAGTGAAATCAGGAAGGCCAAATCACACTTGGAGTTGCAGCTAGCAAGAGATGTTAAGAGTAACAAGAAGGGTTTCTTCAGGTATGTTAGCAACAAGAAGGTGGTCAAGGAAAGTGTGGGCCCCTTACTGAATGGGGGAGGTAACCTAGGGACAGAGGATATGGAAAAAGCTAATGTACTCAATGATTTGTTTGCATCTGCCTTCACAAACAAGGTCAGCTCCCAGACTGCTGCACTGGACAGCACAGCATGGGGAGGAGGTGACCAGCCCTCTGTGGAGAAAGAAGTCGTTTGGGACTATTTAGAGAAGCTGGATGAGCACAAATCCATGGGGCCGGATGCGCTGCATCCGAGGGTGCTAAAGGAGTTGGCAGATATGATTGCAGAGCCATTGGCCATTACCTTTGAAAACTCATGGCGATCCGGGGAGGTCCCGGATGACTGGAAAAAGGCTAATGTAGTGCCCATCTTTAAAAAAGGGAAGGAGGAGGATCCGGGGAACTACAGGCCAGTCAGCCTCACCTCAGTCCCTGGAAAAATCATGGAGCAGGTCCTCAAGGAATCAATTCTGATGCACTTAGAGGAGAGGAAAGTGATCAGGAACAGTCAGCATGGATTTACCAAGGGCAAGTCGTGCCTGACTAACCTAATTGCCTTCTATGACAAGAAAACTGAGTCTGTGGATGAGGGGAAAGCCGTGGATGTGTTATTCCTTGACTTTAGCAAAGCTTTTGATAGTCTCTCACAAAATTCTTGCCAGCACGTTAAAGAAGTATGGGCTGGATGACTGGACTATAAGGTGGATAGAAAGCTGGCTAGATCAGTGGTCCCCAACCTTTTTGTGGCCAGTAGCACATTCATGTTTTCAGAAGAGTGTGGCAGGCGCCAACAATTTGTCAAGACTTATTTTGTATTTGTACATTAAATAATACGAAAAACATCATATTTAATATTACATAATATATGAATCCAGAGAGAAGAGAGAAGCCACGAGGACAGAGAACACCGGAGCCCGCAGCCCCGGAGTACTCTGTCCCCAGCAGGCGCGGGGCCCCGGCTTCTCTCCCCTGCTGGGCACTAGGCGGGTCCCGCGCCTGCCTGGGACCGAGAACACGGGCGCCCGCAGCCTGCAGCCCCGGAGTTCTCTGTCCCCGGCAGGCGCGGGGCCGCAGCTTCTCTCCGGCTTAAGCTGGGGCCCCGCACCTGCCAGGGACCGAGAACACCGGCGCTCACAGCCCTGGAGTTCTCTATCCACCACAGGCGCGGGGCCGCAGCTTCTCTCCCCTGCTGGGCACTAGGTGGGCACACATAAATGCCCCGGCGGGTGCCATGGCACCCATGGGCACTGTGTTGGGGACCACTGGGCTAGATCGTCGGGCCCAACGGGTAGTGATCAACAGCTCGATGTCTAGTTGGCAGCAGGTATGAAGCGGAGTGCCCCAAGGGTCGGTCCTGGGGCCGGTTTTGTTCAACATCTTTATTAATTATCTGGATGATGGGGTGAATTGCACCCTCAGCAAGTTTGCAGATGACACTAAACTGGGAAGAGTGGTATATATGCTGGAGGGTAGGGATAGGATACAGAGGGACCTAGACAAATTAGAGGATTGGGCCAAAAGAAACCTGATGAGGTTCAACAAGGACAAGTGCAGAGTCCTGCACTTAGGACGGAAGAATCCCATGCACTGCTACAGACTAGGGACCGAATGGCTAGGCAGCAGTTCTGCAGAAAAGGACCTAGGGGTTACAGTGGACGAGAAGCTGGATATGAGTCAACAGTGTGCCCTTGTTGCCAAGAAGGCTAATGGCATTTTGGGCTGTATAAGTAGGGGCATTGCCAGCAGATCGAGGGATGTGATCATTCCCCTCTATTCGACATTGGTGAGGCCTCATCTGGAGTACTGTGTCCACTTTTGGGCCCCACACTACAAGAAGGATGTGGAAAAATTGGAAAGAGTCCAGCGGAGGGCAACAAAAATGATGAGGGGGCTGGAGCACATGACTTATGAGGAGAGGCTGAGGGAATTGGGATTGTTTAGTCTGCAGAAGAGAAGAATGAGGGGGGATTTGATAGCTGCTTTCAACTACCTGAAAGGGGGTTCCAAAGAGGATGGATCTAGACTGTTCTCAGTGGTACCAGATGACAGAACAAGGAGTAATAGTCTCGAGTTGCAGTGGGAGAGGTTTAGGTTGGATATTAGGAAAAACTATTTCACTAGGAGGGTGGTGAAGCACTGGAATGGGTTACCTAGGGAGGTGGTGGAATCTCCTTCCTTAGAGGTTTTTTAAGGTCAGGCTTGACAAAGCCCTGGCTGGGATGATTTAGTTGGGGATTGGTCCTGCTTTGAGCAGGGGGTTGGACTAGATGACCTCCTGAGGTCCCTTCCAACCCTGATATTCTATGACTCAGAGAGGGATTGCCACCTCCTCCCCCGACTCACCATTTTTTGTCGGGGGGGGGGACGGGGACACAACTGAAAATTTTAACTCAAAGGGGGAGCTCAGCTCAAAAAGTTTGAAAACTGCTGAGCTAGACTAACACAGAGCCACATTTTAGGAGACCTCCCCGCGAATGGAGTTACATGCTTATATAGCTGGGATTTTCTAAAAGTTATTGGGCAAACAGGCCATCTCGGTCTTTGTTCAGTCATGTCCAACATCGGGCTGGAGGGTCTCAAGCTCCAGGTATGGAAGGTACCAGGCTCTCTCTGCCTGTGTTATAGTAGTGCTGCCTTTTAACAGATGGAGGACTAGGAATGCAGCTGGGTGCTCAAGGCCAGTTATTCTCAATCAGAGGGGTACGCAGAGGTCCTCGGGGGGCGGGGAGTACATCAACTCCGCTAGATAGTTGCCTAGTTTTAGAACAGGCTACATAAAAAGCACTAGCGAAGTCAGTACAAACTACCATTTCATACAGAGGAAAATGAGAAAGTTTGCACTATTTCAGGAACCGTGCCGGGACGCTGCTGCAGCCTGGGGTCGGACTGTCCGCCAGTCGTTTGTAAGCGAGGTGAAACGTGGGGGTTCAGAGGACCCATGGGGCGGAGTGGAAGGGCTGAGCGCGCTGCTCCGGGCCATCAAGCCCAAGCCGGTGTAGTGCAGGCACCGCCCGAGCAGGCGTGTTTGTTCCACGTAGGCATATGGCACCTGCCTGCACCGGGCCGGCGGCGGGACAGGCGTGGGGCCGGGCCGCGCTGCCCAGCACCGCGGGCCCGAGGGCAGGGAGCCCCGGGCAGAAGGGCCGGGTCCCGGGCCCAGCCAGGCGTGGCAGCTGTGCCGGCACCCCGCAACCGGTATCAGCCCGGCGCTGGACGTGGGGGGTCTCGAC
>NW_020664487.1:15119189-15120842 GCF_002925995.2 Terrapene triunguis | reverse complement strand
GGGGGGGGGGGGGGCGGACTCACGCTTGTTGACGGACTTGAGCGCGCGGCCGAAGTCTCCGTTCTGGCCGCCGCGATTCACCTCACTCCACAGCGCGGCCGCCGTCCCCGCGCCGCCCGCCGCCGCCATCTTGTGAACGAGGAGAGACGGGGGGCGGCTCGTCACCTTTCCCCCGGAAGCGGACGCGTGCCCGCAGGGAGGCGGGACCGGGGCGAATGTGGCCGTCAGCGCCGGAGGCGGGGGAGGGCCCCAAGCCTCGGCGCTGTACACGCTCGGTTCGGGGGCGGGGCTGGGGCCGGCTCGAGCCCCACGTCAGGCCAGCGCTGATAGCCAGGCCCAGGGAGCGCGCCCCGCTCCGGCCTACCCAGCAGCTGCGCCGGCTGGCGCCTCGCCCCCTGCCGAAACCAGGCGCGATCGCGCCGCCCCGGTTCCCCGCACAACCCCCGTGACACGCGGCTTCGTGGGAAGTACCTGCGGCAGCTCCCGGGAGCCTGGCGCCCGCCAGCGCTCGTGTAAGGGGGACGCCTGTCACAGGCTCTCCGCTCGGCACGGCTCCTGTGCTCCGTGTGGCTCACGTGGTGCAGGACTGCTTTAGGCACCGTCTGACAGCGGCATTTTAAAATGGTCAGAACAAGACTTACATCAAGGGAGAGCTACAGGCTGGCCAACAGGCTTAGTAACACAGTGCTTTCCAGTGCCTTGTGGCTGGAGCCAGCTTTGTTACCGCGGGTTGTGGGCCCTCCACCAGGCTCTGCTTCAGACAAGGGACTTAGGGACAGTTAAATCTGGATCAGAAGCTTTCGTTCCAGGGCCGCCCCAAGCAAAAAAAAGCCAGAGTGGGCGGCTGAAGCCAAGGGCCGCCCCAAGCACATGCTTGGAACGCCGGTGCCTAGAGCCGGCCCTGTTCGTTCGGCCCTGTTTCCCATGGGTTGAACAAAACTACAGAGGAGCTGAATCCCTCCTGAACTTTCGGGCACACTGCAGTTTGGTTCCATCTTGACTCCTGCTGAAAGCTCCATCCTCTCTCTAATTTGTCATTTGGGCTGTCTGCTTTAGTCTTTCTGTAGCATATTTTTTTTATAAGAAGTGCCTTTCCCAGCTATTCGCTGCATGTATTGGCCCCTTCTGACTGTAAAATCTATAACTTAAGAGAAAATATTGTAAAAATCTAAGATGCATTTGATTTCAACGTTTGCACTGCATCACTTTTTAGTTAGAATAGCTAATCCTGTGGCAATATTTCTCTCAAAATTTGGCAAAATTTCAGTTATATCTATTAAGCACACCTGCAAAATTGATTAAAAGCAGACAACTTTTCTGAAAGTACTGTATCAATGCTAAGAGATAAGAAAACTAAATACTTACAAAACCATAAGCTAGATATTGTTAGCAGCATTTTACAGATGGAGAAATTGAGGCAGAGAGATTTATACAATCACAAAGCCAACCTCTACATCTATTTTCCCACCTGAAAAACAGATACTGCCTGCTTCCTGGTTCTGTATGCATTGCTTGAAGTGGTAGCATGGTCCAGTGGATGGGGATAGTGGACTGGGAGGCAGAAGACCTGGGAGCTAATCCTAGCTCTGCCATTGACTTGCTACTTGGGCACATCATTTCACCTCACTGTGCCTCTGTTTCCCGTTCTACCCT
>NW_020664487.1:15070343-15119179 GCF_002925995.2 Terrapene triunguis | reverse complement strand
CCTACTGAGACCTTAGGCACTAAGAATATGGACATAGACAGAACCAGGATAAATAAATAAGAATATGGACATAGACAGAACCAGGATCAGAACGCAGTAGAGGTCCCTACCCTGTGTTCAGATCATGCCTCTCCCTGAAATGGAAAGTTAATATCCTATAGATTTGAACAATTTAGGGCAAAAAAAGTTAGATTTACACAGACCTGCTATGTATAATAGGATTATGACAGTCAGTTGTCTAATATAGAATACACCCCAACGACAGTATATACTCGTTCATAAGCCGAATATTTTTGGTAAAAAAGTGACGCATCAAAGAGAGGGGGTCAGCTTATAAACGGGTCTACACCAAAATTTGATGATTTTAAACTTTATGGAATCATTGAATTGAATATCTAATACATTGTTGTTTTGTTTACCTGGAGCATCTGCAGGCATGGAGCCCCTCGGCTCCCTGTGGCCACGGTTTGCCGCTCCCATTGGCTGGGAACTGCGAACCGTGGCCACAGAGAGCTGAGGGGCTCCATGCCTGCAGATGCTCCAAGTAAACAAAACGTCCTGCCAGCGGCTTACCCTGACAGGCTGGGAGCCAAAGTTTGCCAACCCATTTTTTGATGTCAATACTGCAGCCTTTTAAAGTTGCAAAGGCTTTGTTTAGTGGACTAGATTGGCTTGAAAGGAATACTAAAAGAGCAGTGCTGCAGATCTGCATGACATTTGACCCATGCATTTCACAAAATGCTATGCCTTACAAGCCAATCAGAAAAATACAATGAACGATAGTACTATAGCACTGGTGTCAGTCCACTACTGTGTAATTTGATCTCTTCATGCATTTCTACCAATGGACCTCATGAGTCTTGAGCCAATATGAAAATATAACGTGCAGAATCAATGGAATCGCTAATAAAATTGAAATAGCCTGTTATCCCCACAGATGTGCCAATCTACAGGGCTGCTTTGAAATAAACAAAGAATAATAATAATTTGACAGTGATAAAGCAGGTGACATTCCTATATAAAGTCCTACAAAATCTATAACTACAATAATAATCTTTTCATACTAGTATTTAAAATGAACGGTGAAATCAAAAGAAAAAGGTCTGCTTATCATGCAGAGTTCAAACTTAAAGTTGTTGAATATGCAGAAGCAAACAATTGCACCGCTGCTCGTGAATTCTGTATCAATGAGAAGGAAGGAAGAGAATGGCGGGAAAAAAACAAAACACTAAAAGATATGCCAAGAAGCAAGAAAAAATGTCCAACGAGGTGCGCTTCATTTCCTGAGCTAGAGAAAGATCTCAATAATTGGGTTGTTGAATGTCGACAAAATGGGAACATTGTCACTAGAACTGGAATTAATCTATGTGCTCTGCAAATGTCAAAAGATGACAAATACAAGTCAGTAAAGCCGTCTATGTTTGTCGCATCAGCGGGTTGGTGTACTCGCTCCATGAACCGTCATGCTCTCTGTCTTCATCAGTGAACAAAGATAGCACAAAAGCTGCCGAGAGATCTGGAAGAAAAAAAATCGAATCTTTCCGAAGGTTTATTATAAAATATCAAAAGGAATATGCATTTGAACTGTCACAAATAGGAAATATAGATAAAACACCAATGACATTCGATCTTCCGAGCAACAGAACGGTAACTGATGTTGGTGAAAAAACAGTTTTAATTAAAACCACTGGCCATGAAAAAAATACATTTTACGGTGGTTTTATCATGTTTGGCAAATGGATCAAAACTCCCTCCTGTTATTTTTAAAAGAAAAACCTTGCCTAAAAACATGAAATTTCCTGCTGGTGTCATTGTACATGCACACGAAAAGGGATGGATGGATGAAAGTGGGACTATTGAATGGCTGGAAAAAGTGTGGAATAAGAGACCAGGAGCACTTTTCAAGAAACCTGCTATGCTTGTTTGGGACATGTTCAGGGCACACAAGATGGATGAGGTGAAAAATGTGGCCAAAAATATGAAAACTACTTTGGCTGTAATACCTGGAGGCTTAACTTCAGTTCTACAACCGCTTGATGTCTGCCTGAACAAACCTTTTAAAGACAGGCTACGCAAAATGTGGTCTAAATGGACGTGCTCAGGCATAGCGAAGTTGACAAAAGGCGAGAATCTTATGAAGCCCGAAATCAATCTGGTCGGCCAGTGGGCCAAGAATGTGTGGGTGTCCATTCCCTCAGAAATGATAGAAAAATCATTTAGGAAAAGCTGTATCAGCAATGCACTCAACGAGTCAGAAGATGATGCCATATTTGATGATGACACAACAGAGGCTGATGATGAGAAGGAATCTGAGTCTGAAGACGACACTGCCGACATCTACGATGACAATGCAGGTGCAGCTGTGACTGAAGCCGAGTTTAATGAACTGGTTGGTGAATCAGAGACTGATTCAGACTTTGAAGGATTTTAAGACTTTTTAAAGTCTCATATTGTTCTAAGTTACTTGTTTTAAATATCCATTTACTAATTTTAAATATTGACTATAATTTTGAAGGTGAATAAATATTTGTTCAGTTATTATAACAGGTTTTTCATTAGAATCAAAAGTTTTGCTAGAATTATTTTAAGTGTTTCTTGTGATGCCAGCTTTTAAAATATAGCAGGGGTCAGAAAACTTTAGCTCCCGGCCCGTTAGGGTAAGCCGCTGGCAGGTCGGAACATTTTGTTTACTTGGAGCATCTGCAGTCATGGAGCCCCTCAGCTCCCAGTGTCCACGGTTTGCCGTTCCCAGCCAATGGGAGCTGCGGGAAATGGGAGCTGAGGGGCTCTGTGCCTGTGAACGTTCCAGGTAAACAAAACATCCAGGCCTGCTAGCAGCTTACCCTAACGGGCCAGGAGCCAAAGTTTGCCAACCCCTGAAATATAGGGTCGGCTTATAAAAGGGTCATACAGTTTTTGCTATTTTTACCTAACCATCTTGGAGGGTCAGCTTATAAACAAACGGGCAAATGAACGAGTATATATGGTACATTCTAAAAAATTCTAACAACTTTTGACAATCTTCCCCCTGCAGCTTTCCACCAACCACATGACAATTTCTCTCTATTCTTTGTCTGTTATTGATGATTTTTCACCTGTGCCATACATTTCCTCAGCAAACTTCTGCCGGATTTTACACATTTAGGATCATCTTGAGGCAGCTCTTATTCCAGCTTCAGTTTAGGTTCCCACGGACTCAGACTTTAAGGCCTGAAGGGACTATTATGATTATTTAGTCTGACCTGCTGCATATCACAGGCCACAGAACCTCATCCACCCATTCCTGTAATAGGCTTATAATCTCTGGCTGAGTTATTAAAGTCCTCAAATCTTGATTTAAAACTTCAAGTTAGCGAATCCACCATTTACTCTAGTTCAAAAAGCAAGTGACCCGTGCCGCACACTGCAGAGGAAGGCAGAAAAACCCAGGGTCTCTGCCAACCTGACCTGGAAGAAATTCTTTCCTGACCCCAAATATAGCAGTCTGTTAGACCCTGAGCTTGTGGGCAAGCCCCACCAGCCAGATACCAGATAATTTTTTCCCAGGTAACTCAGAGCTTTTCCCTTCTCTTGTCCCATCTCTGGCCTTTGAACAGATTTGCTAATAACGGTCACACATGGGCCACATGCCATCATAGGCAATGTCATAAACATAACAAGCTCAGTCTTGAAACAAGTTAGGTTTTTGCTCCCACTGCTCCTCTTGGAATGCTGTTCCAGAACGTCACTCCTCTGACAAGAATAGCCAAACTACACAATGACCATGATATACAGTTTGCTGTTGTTACAGGACTTGATTTTAACCATATCTTTGGCACAAACAGCCTTTCCTTGTTTAACTTGCAGCTCAGCAACGCCTGGGAACAAGATTATTATCCACAAACACTAAAATGATAATAGTACATGTAACACTTCCATAGTAAATTGGTATATAATGTTGCCACTGACTTATTTTTTAAATAAACAGGCAATACGGGAGAGACTACATTTAGAGGTTTTAGACATGCTCAATCATTTGTTGCACACAGTAGACAAATTTGAGAGAACTATATGCTAAACATTGTTACTATAACTAGAAAAAGTATAGAAAAACTATACTAATTGAAGGAGTAACTTGCAATAGGCAACAGACTCAGAAGCTTGATTTTATGTTGACATTGTTAACACTTCACTTTCTTTCCAATCTCTGGTATGTAAACCCACTGTACCACTATTTTTGTATAAACATCTCAGTGGTTTCTTGAGGCAAGGTGATTGCATAAAGTACAAGTCTGTACTCTCCATCCTTTTGCAAATGCAACCTAAAATCTTCTATTTTTTTTTTAAATACAATAGGCAGCTGTCATAAATGTAAAGGGAAGGGTAACAACCTTTATGTATGCAGTAATGTAAAATCCCTCTTGGTACAGAATCATGTACCTGTAAGGGGTTATCAGTTCAATTAACCTCACTGGCACCTGACCAGAAGGACCAATGGGGAAAGAAGATACTTTCAAATGGGGGAGTGGGGGAGGAAGGCTTTGTTTGTGCTCTTTTGTGTGTGTGCTCTCTTGAGACAGAGAGGGACAGGCAAGAAAAAAAAAACTCTCCTAAAACCCTACCTGAAATAAGCATCTAAGATTACAAAAAAATGTAAGTAAAGCAAGGAAATGCATTAGATTATCTTTTGTTTTAGCTTGTGAATTTTCCCTATGCTAAGAGGGAGGTTTATTCCTGTTTTTTGTAACTTTAAAGTTTTGCCTAGAGGGGAATCCTCTGTGTTTTAAATCCTATTACCCTGTAAAATTACCTTCCATCCTGATTTTACAGAGGTGCTGCTTTTACTTTTTTCTTTATAATAAAGTTCTGCTTTTAAAAACCTGATTGGTTTTTAGTGTCCTAAAAACCCAAGGGTTTGGTCTGTGCTCACCTTGGTTACCTATTTGGTAGGTGTAGTATTCTCAAGCCTCCCCAGGAAAGGGGGTGAACTCACTTGGTGATGGCAGCAATACCGTCCAAGGACAAGGAAGAATGTGTGCCTTGGGGAAATTTTTAACCTAAGCTGGTAGAAATAAGCTTAGGGGTCTTTCATGCGGGTCCCCACGTCTGTATCCCAGAGTTCCGAGTGGGGAGGGAACCCTGACAGCAGCCTTATTCTTTAAACTACCCATCAACAATGACTTTTTGGCCTTTTCCACTCAGAAGATAGTGCCCGTTCAGAGTTCATGAGCATTTTAGTTTTTAGTCAAGAGTTACTTATCCTAGTCAAATTCCATTTGCCATTGTGCTAATTAATCTCCACTGCTATGTTTAGACCTAATCCCTAATCCTTATTTGCTAACAGTCTCAACTCAGTTGCCTCCAACAAACAAACTACATTAACACTTCTCCCACTACTGGTCCCAAGAGATCTCATTTACTCCAGAAAAGCAGCTCTTTGTTGTTACTGTCACAAGTTCTTCCCTCACTTGTTACAGGACTCTGACTCACTGGTTTTCCTCACTTATGAGTGATGGTTAGAAAATTAAAGTTTCAACCATCAGAAGCCATCTATTATAATTTTCCTCAGATTTCACACATTAGAAATACACATTTTTTTGCTTTCAGAAACTGGTTTGAACTCATAAAGTTAAAAGTTTTTCCCCTTAGAAAAAAGGAAAGGGCTGATCCACAATTTCCATTGATTTCTTTGTTAGAAACAGGCACAGTGTGTTATCAACTTCTCAATTTTCAGAAGTTTGCTGATGGATGTATTTCACACCACTCTTTATAAATCAGTGTTCTTATACCTTGTGTGTATTGAGGCAATAGCTCAGCGGTTGGAGCATTGGCCTGCTAAACCCAGGGTTGTGAGTTCAATCCTTGAGAGGGCCACTTAGGGATCTGGGGCAAAATCAGTACTTAGTCCTGCTAGTGAAGGCAGGGGGCTGGACTCGATGACCTTTCAAGGTCCCTTCCAGTTCTAGGAGATAGGGATTTCTCCATTAATTTAATTTTTAATTTTGTAATTTTAACGTAGCAGAAACTCAACATATCAAAGTTTTGACTGACAACATATTACTGTATGGTTTAGCATACTGTTATATATAATTTAAGAATTTCAGAAGTCCCCATATTGTGATATCTATTGGCAATGTAAGCCTGGGGGCATATACAATTAAGTTAGAGAGGTAGTATCTGATATTACACATCTTACAAATGAAAGTCAAGAAAATGGAAAAGAGAGAGACTTGGAAAAGTGTCTAAACATTTTAAATATCTTTTATGGCTTTTTTGGAGTTTGTTGGGACATCATTATATACTGATGAATATATAATGTTAAACCTCCATGATAAGCCTCGGATTAATGAAGAAGTGGCTCACAGAATTGCCTCAAGTAATTTTTGAAAACAAGCACATTTTTCCAACAGCAAGGACAACCTTATGAAAACAAGTTGGGGAAAGCAATCCATGTTTTAAACACATCAGATTATACTCTTTGATTAATCTAACAGTATATTTTCATTAAATACCCAAAACTCAAGCTGATATTTAAAATGTTTATTGTTTCATCATTAAAAGTTCTCTATAGAAGGATGGCAATGCTATTTCAGTGCATATTATATGGAAAAATCATACCTCTCAAGTGCCTAGCCTAGAAACCAGAGACAGCACTATGTCTAATTAGTGTGCAAGGTCAAGAACACAATGCTGTCAATGCAATTAATATACAGAAAAAATACACAGCTATTAAATATAAAAAATTCTGTGGCCAAGTGGAAGAGTAGCAGGGTATTACATTGACATCTAGGAAAGCAATGTGGGCATGGGAAAAACAGAACTCATTTCTTGGGCAATTGACTGGGTCAGGTCATAAAAAAAATTCAAGAATCTGGGAGTTGTCGTCAAAGTCACACTTTTGTGTGAAGGCAAGTACTATCATTAGCCACTGGTTTAGAAGATTTTCAAAAGCATGTAAGGTATTTAGCTGAACAGGTCCCACTGAAAGTCAATGAGCCATGCTTCTAACTCACTTAGGCACTTTTGAAAATGTCCACCTTACTCATTAGATTCTTCTGTTACACGTCTTTACAGGTGGCTGAAATGCTATCTGCTAAAGATTCACTTTCTGCATACCTAGGACTTTATTCTCCAGTTCCTTTACAGCTATGGAGAATATTGCTCAAAGCTCTTACCCACAACATTGTGTGGCCTTAATAGACTGACAGGTAGCTGTATACACTAGACTAAATATCTTGAACATACAATATCACATATGTAACTATCATGATTATCAGACTTGAAATAGTCAGTTTTATAGTTCATTTACATCCGTGTAAATAAAATAATCCCCTTTCAAACGAAGACAGACAAGATCCACTTACTCTGTGCTTTTTTATACTGAAGCACTGTAATTAAGACCTAAGTAATCAATTTTTATCATGCCTGCACAGTTAGCTTTCTAATCTTCATTTAAAAAAAAGTTGAATAAAAATAGATTTTAGAAGTATTTTTGGTCAGCTTTATTGATACATCTAATATAATCAAGCCTGGCTAATCTGCATTAATCCACTGTGTATCACAACGAATGTCTAATAAATAGGATTTGCATCAATTAAAAACAGACAATTGAGAGGTATGCAGAAAACTTGTCTTAAATATTGTAAATTACAGGTGACAGCCTTATGGAACAAGAACTACAATTATTACAGATAACATTACTGTTAACAGATAATGCATGAACTGAAAGACTGACAAAGTCACTAGGAAATCATTTCAGTCAAAGACTTGCAAAAAAGTTGTGCTTTGACTGTACTGTATATTAATATAGCAATCAATTTTCTTACGTAAGTTAAATACCTATGATTTAAGGGTTAGTCTACATTTGAAAAGCCATTTTACTCAATATATACTATGTATAAAATAAATTAAAAAAAGGGAAGCGGGGAAAATATTTTGTATACATTGCAAACATACATCAGTAGTTCCATGAATGAACATTTTACCTCCCCTTTGGTAAGATGTGAAAAGTTGACATAAGAACAAAAACATACAATACTTATAAATAGAAACTGTTCAACACAGATTTTTTGAAAATGGAATTAAATGTCAGTTTTCTTTTCTCACCAATGCAATTTAAATTTTGCATTTTATAGCATCAATAAACTTACACATAAGAGATTTATATGTCACACCCACAGAAGAGTTGAGAACAAAAAAGGGGAAGTACTCCTTTAAGGGTGTTAAAAACATAGGAATTAGATCCCAGAAAATAATTACCCGCTTATTGGCAGAACAGCTGCCCCATCCCCAAGCCAGTGGCATCAACACTTCAGTCGTAGTGAGGTATGAGCAGAACAGTCTACACCTGGTACTCCCATCCAGTACGCATACCCCCACCAAAACACACTGACAATCTACACATTTGCTTATTGACAATGTTGCGTTTTGGCAGCACAATTGCTTACTTTGTACATCATATTTTAGTCACCATGGTCAAAAGAAAAAAAAAGATAAAATGTATCTAACTCAATATAGCTGTTGCTCTTAAAAGAAACTTTAAAAAACTCTTTCAAGGAAACTATTTAAAAATTCTTGTTCCAGCATTTATATGTAGCATAAATACAAAAACAGAATGGAACCAACAATTACAATTTTTAATGACGTGAGATACTAAACATATTTAGATAAAAGGAAGTGAAAACAAAGTGTCTTTCCAAACAATAGAAACCTTGAAATCCATCAGCAAGTCAGTGAAGATAGTACACTTACAATGAACAAGGTGAAAAGGAGCATCTAAAATACATCAAAGGCTTGCTATGCTATTTCTCCTTATTGCCCATTCTCTCGTTTGTATGGATGGCCACTGAATGATAAGATGTCTATGATAATTCTGTACTAAACTCCTTTCACCACTGCTGCCAGCTGAAGTCGTCATTGCTGCCGAAGACCAAGAAAAATCCTAGGATAGTAGCAAAGATGACAGTATTCCCTGTGAGGACGAGTGCACATGCTCCCCACAAAATCTGTGGACAAGGGAAATTTAGTTACATATGCAGAGAACTAGACAGCAGAAGCAACTAAATGAGACAAAAAGAACAGCGTGCAAAGTTACTGAATGTGGTCTGAAGTATAACAATTCACTGATGCAAGGACAAGTTTGTATGTTATGATTTGAAATTAAACCACAAAGCCCAGGTACACGTTGACACATTTTAACAATTCTCTCACAGTTGGTCCGGCACCCGAGCAGCTTTCCCCCATTGGTAGAGTTCAGGTACAGCTGTTTTTTTACCACCATATCATCTAGACCTGCTCCAAGCAGGGTTAGATAACACAATAATAAACACGTCTGCTCTCAATCTACCCTGGTGCTTCTTTGGTTGCTAGCCCCAGTGCTAGACTTGCCTAAACGTAGAATTACAGATGCAGCCCTCTAGAAAAAAAGTTATCTTGGTAACTTAGTGGGATTTTCAAAAACCATCTAAAAGGAATTAGGTGCTCAGAATCCATTAAAAGTCAATAGAAGTTGGGTACCTGACTCCCTCAGGCACTTTTGAAAGCCACACTCTAGTGGGAAGTTTCCCACTAGGAAAGAACTTTAAAAAAAAAAAAAAATCTTTATTTTCTGATTTTCTCAATGGAATTAAAGCACACTAGATATTCTTTTAAAAGGTGTAAGTGAAAGAATACAAAGCAGTACAGAGTGTTTTGAGGGATTGAAGAGAATTATACATTGATTAGAACGAGGGCCACTCATTTTTTCATAATTCTCTGACATCCTATATTTTTGTTTATTGAGCCTAACAAAAAGAAGAAAGAGAAAGAGAAATAGCTGACCACCAAGGAACTGTCCTTTCTAACTATTACATAAATGGTCTCCACATTATTTGGAACATTTCTAGCTTTGTTTCTGTGGGTAAGATTTTATATTGCTGTTGTTTTCCTTCTTGAATGTTTGCAGTGTTGTATACATTTTCATCTACTCAGGTACACTTTAAACATCTTAGCTTAAAAGTTATATCAAAATGTATCAGCAAAACTTTAAGCTCAGAGAAAGTATTACACAACATGGAATCATTTAGCAAAGAACATGTTCCCATATGGAAATATTACTAACCAGTTGTGCTCTGGCAAATACTATAGGTAGTCCAAATGCTGAGACAACAATGCCTGTTGTAAGAAATATTGCTAGTTCCTTGCAAGCATTACTTGTAGCATCTGTTTCATCTACTAATCTTCTTGCTATGCAGTATGGAATAGGAGAAAGGATGTAAAAAAACAGAACAAACAGTGGCCAATATTGGCTGGGGAAAAGAAAAAAAGAAGAGTTAATATTCCCATTTCTTCACAGTAAATACTTTGTCGCTTTTCCTGATATACACCCTTATGAGTATACTTTTATCCCAAAAGAAGCCCCTACCACAGTGATTGTTGTATAAAGCATATTAAGAACTACAGTTTCTTGCCCCACTTTTTAATCCCTTTCCTCTTCAGGCAAAACTTTAAAAATGGGGCATTCCAACATGAACTGACAGACATATTGGCTCCAGTTCATTTATGTGGGAAGTGAATGCCATAACTAAGGTGGGGCCACCAATGAAAATGTTCTGGCAATAGCCCCGGATGTTCAAGCCCGGGGCTGTTTCAGCTGACCTCAATAACAGTGGAGGAAAACAGGTTGAGAGGGAGTTCTTGTCCATGTTTTTCTGGGAGCCTCATTGCATCATTTAAGAGAACCAGATACGATCAACTCCACTCTGAATATTTTAGCAACCAAGCCAAGCTTTACAGGATTTAAAAGCTGCCCATAAAAAAATTATCTGTGGAAGGAGACAATTGTTCTCCACAGACATTTATAAAAAAAGCATGGCAATGGAATGAATGCCTCCATAATATTTTTAAGAACTTGGAAAATTAATATTTTGGCAGATATTTTAAGTTTAGAGTTCACTCAATAAGAAGGGGTCACACAAAGTATATTTAGCACTACACCTGACATTCAACACAGAGAAAGCAGGGAAAAGGATGCTACAGGCCAAAATACAGACCCACGAGGACAACTTATCCCACAACAGCAGCGCAGGATGTCATCCTACCTAGCAAGAGGTGTTTAGTATAATTTTTTCATTTTACCATCAGTTGGAAGGGCAGGACAATTTATCAAACAGACCTGGTATACGAAAGAAACTAGAAGGGCCTGCCCTTTGGCTTGATGGTCTACAAGCTTGTCTATCAGTGAATCTAGAGAGATAGGAGAGGTAATATCTTTTATTGGACCAACTTCTGTTGGTGAGAGAGACCAAGAAGTTGGTCCAATAAAAGATACTACTTTGCCCTCCTTATCTCTTGAATATTCTGGGACTAACTCAGCTACAACACTGCATGTATCAGTGAATCTGTCAACTATCCAATAGAGTTTGTTGGACAAAGTGGCAATCACACTGGCAATACACTTCACTACCCATTTCAATACATGCTAAAACCCTTTTCAATCGCAAGTACACAGAGGTTATAGGATAAAAGGAGTATTTGAGAAACATTTTTCTGATGCTTTCCTTAATGGTTTGTATTTAAGACTATCCTATAAATATTAGTTGATTTCCCTTTTCTGACCAGATAACTGCAAACTAGTTCACAGGTGACCTTTTTTGTGTTTTCCCCAACATTTTCAATCCATAATCAAAAAATTGCCCATAGGAACAGGCCAGTGTGCGGCAAAAGGATTTTCACTACACTGGCTCTGGAGGACAGGCTATTCAGTAGTGAAAGGGCCATGAGGTCAAAGTGTATTAAAACTGTGTACATTACCTATTGTACTGTGGAAGAGCACATCCAAGCATTAGGAACATTAGTCCAATTGCTCCCCCAAAGGACAGACTAATCAAAGCTGTAAGGAAAACACAAATCAAGAACAGGATGGTCAGATTGTTGGACCACATGGAACACTAGTACACAATCTGAAAGCATTAACTATATTTTTGGCTACTGGCAAAGCTGAACAATATCGACACAAGTCAAGGGTGTCATTGCAGTAACAGACTCCTCCTGCTGCACTAACAGACTTTCAAAGTTAAGGTGGAGGAGGTAATATCTTTTATTGGACCAACTTCTGTTGGGGAGAGAGACAAGCTTTCGAGCTTACACAGAGTATCCTAGAATATCCAACAGGTTTCAGAGTAGCAGCCGTGTTAGTCTGTATCCGCAAAAAGAACAGGAGTACTTGTGGCACCTTAGAGACTAACAAATTTATTTGAGCATAGGCTTTCGTGGGCTACAGCCCACTTCATAAGATGCATAGAATGGAACATCTTCTGGCTATTGGCAAGCTGACTCATCAAATCCTAGATTTACTCTAATCTTCATTTGTATCGTATCTATACAACTTCAGAATCTTCAATAACATTTTTCATAAATCAAATCCTAACTTTAAATGGACTGATCCATACAAAGGAACAAAAGCTTTCTGAAATCTCTTGGGAATACCTTATGTTTCTGTGAAGTTAAATAACTCTGATCTCAGGATGTTATTTAAAGAAAGAGTTACAATAAAGCCAGCAGGCTGGTTAAGAATTGGTAAGACTTCAGCTTCTTGAAAATCTGTCATTTGCCTCCAAATGTTTTTGGATAAAAACGAACACACGGAACCAAAAGCACCATATCTTAATGGGGAACAGGTTTAAAACGAAATCTAAAATATTCCTATATTAGTAATTCCTTTAACATTTTAAATGCGCTAGAAGTAGCCTCAGGTACTAGCTCTGCTTCTGAGATCTCTCACTGATTTTTGCTGTATAATTGTATTTTCTTTTAAAATAACCCACACAAATAGAGGAAACTGACTGAAACTGTGTACGGGGTAAACAGTACAATGTCTGATGGGCAAAATGCTGTCAAATTAACGTAGGGCCTGATTCAGAGTCCTCTGAGGTCAGAGTTTTTGTTAGCTCCATTGTCTGGAATGGGCCATCAAACACAAACTGAATAATCGATTTTGAAAAATATGAAAGGAAAACACTTTTTACAGTTCCAAAAACTCTGTTCACTTCTATTTTATTGTCTGAATCTATACTGGGAAATTGGTGTGTATATACTACACAGCTTCATGAGAAACCTCTATTCATTCTCATTTCTAGCTTAATCATACCACCAAAGTTAAATCACGTTTTCCTCACAATAGGATTAATAAATGAAGTAACCCCATGAGGTTACATTAAGGGACTTATAACCTTTCTTGTGCTTCAGAAAGTCCCAAGGTGGATATGATAGTCCCACTTGCATCATCTTTGTTCTTTAAGTATTAACAGGTGAAAACATGTAGCAAACAAAGAGGCAAGAGCCTCACTTTAAATTACATTCAAAATTTCATCTAACATAGACTTTGTTTTAAAGCTTAATATAAATGTTCATGTAACCAAAGTTACATTTTTGTGTAGTACTGAATACAAGTGTACAGAACCTTTTACTGTAATACCAATAAACATCTCCTTAAATTAAATATGAAACAAATGAGAAATAAAACGCTCTGATGGCTTGGAATCAGTGGAAAAAATCTGGGAATTTGAGTTTCAGTAGATTTGAATGAATCCTACTTAATACACAAATGGTAGCACTTTAAAAGATTTAATTCTGAAAAGCATAGTAGCTGTAAAATTTAATTTGGCTGTATATCAAGTTAACATTTTCATTGGTAAATAACCTAGCAGTTTTAAGAGGACATCATTTGACAGGATGATAAATGAGGATTGAAAACAGTTACGCTTTCACATCAGTCAATGGGACTATTCCTTTGGTTTTCTGACTTCTATTTTCTGATTTAAAAAAAACCTGATTTCTAGTGGATGCAATTACCATACTTTATTTTTTTATATAAACTTGGACATCTGAGTGTGTGAAATAAAATTATATGAGGTATATGTTGCATGTGACTTGACACTCATTTAGTCAAATATAACTTTAGAATAACATTTAAAAAAAATATCACCTAAGAGAAAAGGTTTCAGAACATAGCCTTGTGAACAATTATCCGTATCTGACCTATGATACCAAACAATGAATAAGCATAAGGCAGTGAGTTTATCCAAAGGAGGCTGGGCTTCTTTGCTAAAATCTTATTGTGCTAAGCGAATATAAGTCCTTTAGAAATAGGTCCAGTTGTATTTTTTGCAAGTTTGATTATGGGATATTCCATTCAATAAACAGGATTTGTGGCTCATTTCAAAGTTCAGCCCATTTGCATTATTAGTGTGACATTTTTAGCCAGAAGATGACTTTCACTGGAGGAGCGAGGGAAAGCAAAATTATTATTTATTGCAGAATTTACTCTTTGTAGGTGTTTAAGATTTGACCTCCTGATTTCTGTCTGCAAAGGCGCCCTCACGAACGTGAGCCAAGGGTAAACAATCAAGTGCTACAGGCCTACGGCTGTTTTCACGTGGAAGCAGCTCCCTTGTTGTCAAACCCAAGTGGGGACAAGGTACGGGTAGTGTCTGCCTCCACCAGCTACATCCCGGCGGGGGGTGCTGGGCTGCCCTGGGTCAGCCACACGGAGGATAAGACCACTCAGACCTCCGGACCTGGTCTTCCCCCACAGCGCGCTCACCCCGAGCGAGCGAGCGAGCGCCGCGCTCCGTCTCTCGCGGCTGCTCAGCGCCCTGGGGGCGGCCAGGCACCCCCCGGCCCAGCCGCTGCTCCCTGCCAGGGAGACGGGCCCCGCCCCAGGGCGTGAAGGCTCTGCCCCGGCGGCTCCCCCAGCTCGGGGCACGGGGTGGAGCTGGGACATTGGGTCTCAGCGGCGCCCATCCGCCTCCGCTCCCCGGCCCCTCCCAGCGCCGACAACCGCTCCTGCCCCCAGCACCTTTGATCCCGGCCATAGTGCCGCCACCGTTCCCCTCACCGGCCGCCGACACGGAGCAGGCCCGACCCAACCCCCGGAAGTGCGTGTGCGGCGAGACGAGGCCACTCTTCCGGTGAGAACTGCGCAGCCGCCAAGGCAGGAGCGCGCCCCTCCGTCATGTGACTCGGGCGCTGTGACGCCCTGCGCTAGTGGGTGTTTCGGGGAAGGAGGCGGCTGCTTAAAGGGCCAGTACTGCCGCGGGGAATCCTTAAAGGGCCAGAGACAGCATATTACTCAGCCTCCCCAGACCAGCGAGATGAAGCGCTCAAGTCATACCCCCTTCAGCCCGGCCCTGGATCGCTCCCTGCTGGGCGCAGATGCCATTAATGCCTTAGCTCTTACCTCAGAAATATTGCAACCCCCCCCCCGTGCTTTCATTATGGGAGACGCTCCTCTGTAAAACAAATTCGTTTCTAGCCCTTGTGGTTGGCTGACACTGTGAGCCAGGTTTCAGAGTAGCAGCCGTGTTAGTCTGTATCCGCAAAAAGAACAGGAGTACTTGTGGCACCTTAGAGACTAACAAATTTATTAGAGCATAAGCTTTGCATCCGAAGAAGTGGGTTGTAGCCCACGAAAGCTTATGCTCTAATAAATTTGTTAGTCTCTAAGGTGCCACAAGTACTGTGAGCCAGTCAGACCAGGATGCTGAAGACAAATCAAAACATCCCCACTGTTGTTATTTTGTTATTTTTCAGGCAAATTTAATTTGGGTCTGAGTCATGATTTTTGAATGCTTGAGGTTGGCAATTCTGCCTGCTCCTCCCTCCCACCTGAACAATTTCAGATGTTGTTGGATGTATAACATAGTTTCCCATCCCTTTCAAAGGAGCCACACATAAAATAGGTAATTACACACTGAATGCAGAGCAAAGGAACTTGGAGGGAGCAAATAGTACAAAGTGAAAAAGGCCCTCCATGACCCACATGCTTTTTGCACATCTGTATCTAGCTTAAGTTCTCAATAAGCAAAACCAATTTACTACGTTTTGCCAAAAAAATTTAAGGCTCAGTCCTTCAAGAGGATGATTCGGTGTGGTCTACATTTAAGTTTAATGCAGTAGTTCTCAACTGGGGGTCAAGAGCCCCATGGAGGGCTGCAAGCAGATTTCAGGGGGTCTGCCAAGCAGGGCAGGCATTGGACTCTATGGGGCCCAGGGCAGAAAGCCCAAACCTGAGCCTAAGCCCCGCCGTGGGGGGATGAAGCCAAAGCCCGAGCAACTTCGCTTTACAGGGTACCCTGTGGTGTGGGGCCCAAGTCAATTGCCCTGCTTGGTTGCTTGCTACCCCCTAATGCCAGCCTGGGCTTTTCTATGCAGAAAAACTGTTATAGTGGCACAAGTGGGCCAGGGAGTTTTTATAGCATGTTGGGGGGGAGGGGGCGGCAGGCAGGGCTCAGAAAGAAAAAGGTGGAGAACCTCTGGCTTAATACATTAGGCACTATATGACCCACAGAAAGTTTACAATATTAAAAAAGTTTATTAACACAAATATCAGGGGGTAGCCGTGTTAGTCTGTATCTATAAAAACAACAAGGAGTCTGGTGGCACCTTAAAGACTAACAGATTTATTTGGGCATAAGCTTTCATGGGTAAAAACCTCACTTCTTCAGACGCAGCACAAATGAGAGCTATAGTGCATAAATTGGGTCTATAGATTCAGTTGTTAAGGCCAGACAGGACCACTATGTTTATCTAAACTGACCTCTGATCTAGTGCATAATACAAGCCACAAAATTTCAACCAGTGTGTCCTGTAGCAAGCCCAATAACTTTTGATTGAACAAGAGCATCACCATTTAGGTATGTCTAGGCTGCAAACAAAGTGTGTTCTTAACTCAGGATAGCAAAATTGAATTAAAATGGCAGAGAAGATACAACTATTCAGCATTTAACTTGGGTTAGCAGCTCACGTTCAACCCAGGCTGCATGGCAGGCTTGGCCTAGAGCTGTTATCCCTTGTCTTCCTGCTGTTATAAGTAACCCAGGTTTTAACCAGCTGAGTCTGTGACTAAGCCAAGACTCCCGCTAGTAGGGCTGGCCGAAGGGACGCAGGCTGGGCTCTGGGCACTGCAGCATATACATTAAAACATGTAGGGGGGAGGGATAGCTCAGTGGTTTGAGCATTGGCCTGCTAAACCCAGGGTTGTGAGTTCAATCCTTGAGGGGGCCACTTAGGGATCGGAGGCAAAATCAGTACTTGGTCCTGCTAGTGAAGGCAGGGGGCTGGACTTGATGACCTTTCAAGGTCCCTTCCAGTTCTAGGAGATGGGATGGGATGTGCCCAGGAGGGAGCATGTATTGTGATCAGTGGGGCTGGAGTCAGAGGCCCGTGTGCAGTGGAGGGGCCCCCAGCTCTGAGAGGGCCCCAGGAGCTTTGGGGAGTGGCTCAGCCCCAGGCAAGGCGCCCTGCATAGGGTGTAATAATCTTCCACTCCTTCAGCCCCACCTGCACCCAACATCGCTCTTTGCTAACGAAACAAGCTGAGGACACAAAATCACTTCCAGACACCCTTAACTCTGCCTGCGCTGGCCCGCAGCTCCAGCGCTGTGGCAGGGCAGAGGCCCAGCCTGGGAGGCATTCACATTGGGAATATGGGAAACAGAAATCACATGTGCACCTATTAGACATTGCTAAGGCTGCGAGTCTATCACAGAAGTCATGGATTCTGGGACTTCTGCAACGGCTGGTGCGGCTGACCCCAGGGCGCCGGGGCCAGCTGCACCAGCCTCTACTTGTGTGGTCCAGGAGCAGCAGTGATGGTGCCCTGGGCCGCCCCACCCTGCCCGGAGCAGCAGCGCCAGGGCCCCAGGCCACCTCACCCCCCCCCAGCAACATCTGCAGGCCCCGGACCATCCCCCCAGAGCAGCAGCAGGTTCTGCTGGAGTCCTGCCCCCTGTAAGCACCTACGTTTTAGTCATGGACAGGTCGGGGGCCATGACTTTTTGTTTATTGCTGTGACCTGTCCATGACTTTTACTAAAAACACCCCTGACTAAATCCTAGCCTTAGGGCACGTCTTCACTACCCGCCGGATCGGCAGGTAGCAATCGATCTATTGGGGATCGACTTATCGCGTCTAGTGAAGACGCGATAAAATCGATCCCTGATCGCTCTGCCGTCGACTCCGGAAATCCACCGCGGCAAGAGGCGGAAGCGGAGTCGACGGCGGCGCGGCAGCGGTCGACTCGCCGCCGTCCTCACAGCCAGGTAAGTCGACCTAAAATACGCAACTTCAGCTACGGTATTCACGTAGCTGAAGTTGCGTATCTTAGGTCGACCCCCGCTGTAGTGTAGACCGAGCCTTAGACGTTGCCCAGACGCCCCTCTTGTTGGCTCAGAGACTCCTCGCCTCCCATTGGCTCTGCAGGGCAGGGAGGAGGGATCAGGACGGGGGGCGGAGCGAGGGTCGGCGGGGCTCCGCCCATGTTCCGCGAGAGAGGACTGCTCAACAATCACCAGCCAATCAGAGGGTGCGGCTTGCAGGCGCGTGCGCAGTAACGGGAGCTGTCGCAGCCGGATGTGCCCTGGAATCGTCATGGCGGCCGGCGGGCGGGTCCTGCTCGTGTCCCTGCTGCTGTGCCTGAGCGGGCCGGGGCTTGCGCGGGGCTGGGACCAGCCGGGTAAGGGCTCGACCCCTCCCCGCAGGGGGGCGCGGGAGCCGGGCTGCGCCGGGAGGGTGTGAGCCCCCTGTGCCCGCGGGGCGGGCGGCCCGCCGAGCCGAGCCCCGCCGCGGCCTGGCCCCGCACTAGCCCTTGTTAACGGGGGCGAGCAAGGGGCACACGGGGTTGGTACCGTTGCACTAACGCTGCCTGCCGCTGAGCATGCGCACGCCGCGCACGGTACCGGAGCTGGCAGAAGCTGGGGCTCAGTACAGGGACAAACAGGCCAGACCTGGGGAAACCATCTCCTGGCGTGTCCGCTCCAATTCACTTCCCTTTATACCCGGCAGTAAACAAGGGATGTCCTTGCCAGGGACTGACCCCAGCTAAGAAGACCCTTAGTTGCAGTCTCAATCCAGACCAGCTTCACAACCTCCTTTCTCAACAAGGCCTTTCCTCTCCTCTCCTCTCTCCTGTTTTCCATTCCACCTGGGTTCACATCCGCTTCACTTTAAAGATAACACTGGTGGGGTGGGAAGGTTTATGTTTGCTCCTTTTAAGACACTTTCCTTTTGTCTTATTTAAAACCATCCCCAGTCACCCCTAGGGTGACCAGATGTCCCGATTTTATAGGGACAGTCCCGATATTTGGGATTTTTTCTTATATAGGCACCTATTACCCCCCACCCCATCCTGATTTTTTACGCTTTCTATCTGGTCACCCTACCTTTTATTGGTCCAGGCCTTCTTTTTATAAACTTCCCCTCACCCAGCAGTTCTCAGCGTGTGGCCCGCAGGCCGCTTGCAGCCCAATCAGCACAGAGCTGCCCCATGTGACAGCCTCAGGGCCATACAGGTAGTATTGAATGTGGCCCCCATAACACATTGTGGCCCACAATGGTAAATAGGTTGAGAACCACTGCCCTAATCTCATTAGAATCCTGGGCTAGATGGACCATTGGACTGACCCAGTATTGCTGTTCTTGTGTATGCATTATTTAGGGTCTGTCTTCAAGTCTCTGAATTTTACTGTTTTGCTTGTTTTCATTTTTGTCCCCCTGAAAAACTATGATTGTGAGGGTTTGTTTGCTTGTTTGACCTGCATGGCTCATGTATTGTGGTAAATTTCTAGAAAGTGTAAGATTCTTGACAATCCTCATAAGTAGGTGATAGTATGCTTAGACATCATGACACAGCAGGCATTTAATTTTTGAGTCTTTTAATGGGCATTCTTGACTTGGGGATTGTTCCAGTAGAGTTGGTATGTCACTGATTTATAAATTGAAGAGGGCTAGGCTGAAATTAAACCCTGTTTTACTCATCTTTCTTTCTTGAAGTCTTCAGTTTGTATATTGCTGTCTTGAATTTGATGGACTGGTACATGGATTGACTAATGTCATAGGTTTCTCCTCCACTTCCATTTCCTACTAATTTTAGGTTCAGTCATGAGTGCCAGTCAAAAGCTTTTTATGGAGTCTATGAAGCAGACAAATATTTATTTTAACAAATTTGTTCATGAGCATCTGTATGGTAAATACACTGTCAGGGATTCGCTTTTCAGCGATACTACACCTCTACCCCGATATAACGCGACCCAATATAACACGAATTCGGATATAACGCTGTAAAGCAGTGCTCCGGGGAGGCGGGGCTGCGTTCTCCGGCGGATCAAAGTAAGTTCGATATAACGCGGTTTCCCCTATAACGCGGTAAAAAATTTTGGCTCCCGAGAACAGCGTTATATCGGGGTAGAGGTGTATTGCATTGCTACTAAAGGTTCTTGCATAAATCTGAATGTTATTGGTGAGGTGCCAGCTGGGCTGTGACATACATAGTAATATCTCTTTGAAAGGAGTAGAACAGAGCTGGGTCCTATTAGCAGGGTGTATCGGTGTCAGACTTTCAGCCACAATCACATTGTTGCTGGGAGTCTCAAGTGGTTTTTAAAGTGCTCAGAGTGGATAAAAATCAATGATTTTTTTTTTAAAAAAAATAGTTTTTTTCCTCAAAAAGCATTTTATCGAAAAAATCTGATCTAAAGATAGTTTTAATTAAGATACATTATAGCTCAGATATCTCATCATGGAATGGAGATTATAAATTCTAATTCTGTACTATGAGACAATATACCATATATACTCGTTCATAAGCCTAATATTTTTGGTAAATAGTGATGTATCAAAGAGCGGGGCTCATCTTGTAAACAGTTCTACACCAAAATTTGATGATTTTAAACTCTATGGAATCATTGAATTGAATATCTAATACATTGTTGTTTTGTTTACCTGGAGTGTCTGCAGGCATGGAGCCCCTCAGCTCCCTGTGGCTGCGATTCCCCGTTCCCAGCCAATGGGAGCTGCGGGAACGGTGATCCATGGCCACTGGGAGCTGAGGGGCTCCATGCCTGCAGACGCTCCAGGTAAACAAAACATCCCAACCTGCCAGCGGCTTACCCTGATGGGCTGGCAGCCAAAGTTTTCCAACCCCTGAAATATAGGGTCAGTTTATGAAAGGGTCATACAGTTTTCGCTATTTTTACTTATCCATCTTGGGGTGTCGGCTTATAAACGAACAGGCTAATGGAGTATATACGGTATTCATGTAATGTTTAAGAAAAGTTTTGTAAATGAGTTCCAATAGTTCATGGATTAGGGACCCAATTTTATGGGTTTCCAGGGGTTTCTGTTTAGATTATTTAGGTTAATCTTTCTATCTACCCAATGGGATTCAGTGCTCAGTCTAGAAGATACCAGCAGAGATGTTTAATTTTGCAGTTCTCAAACTGTGGATTTGTGTCTCCAGAGATAACATGCTTGTTAACAGCAAAAAATGTTTTTAAATAAATTAAATAATATATAGAGGTGAGATATAACAGACCTCAACCCTATTGTCCCTCTGCAAATTATGTACACAGAATCAATCCCTGACTCTCTCTCTAAAAGTGCAAAGTTTCAAAAAGTTCAATGAATTAGAAGATTGTTGGGGGCAGAATAGATCTGGACAAGGAGAAGTCTGGAGATAAATGTGAGAAGGGAGGGACAGGCAGTAGAAACAAAAGTGAAACTGTTTGAGCAGCATATTCCAGAAGTCTTGAGGTCTTTCTGAGTGTAGCCTTCATTGATTTGAAATCTACCATACCATTCTCTCATTAGAAGGGAAAACCTATAATGGCAGCAGGCCGTAAAAGAGACCCAGTTTGGGAATATTTTAATGAAGTTCCTCTACCTGTGAAAAATATGTATTAAGGTTATAACAACCAATAGGAGTGCACTTTTATGTAGAAATCCATGATTAAATCGAGTCTTCCTGACTAGTGATTTAAATCAAATCCACCCTGGTGCTCCCTGTTCTGAAAGCATCTTGGCAGGCTGCTTGTGTTAACTGTCACATTTACTCTTGTTCTGAAACAAATTCTTCATGGATGCTAGTTCTGTTAATTTGTGTACTTCCTGTTTCAGGGAGAGTTTTGTTGCGGGAGGTCCAAGCTCTCACTTTCTACAGAGATCAATATACTACTTCTCGGCGAACATCTCCAATTCCCCAGTTACAATGTACTGGAGGTACAGCTGGATGTGCATACGTCCCCGCGATTGTCCAGTGTCTTAACAAAGGCTGGGATGGCTTTGACATACAGGTAGCTTCACTTAAAAGTGCATGTAAATGAAATGCTAAATATTAAATAAGAATCTCTTTGCACAGACTGAAAGAAATTTTCAGCAACCATAAACAGAAAAGAATCACAAGAACGTTTCTAAATTATAGTGCAGATTATTCCTTTAAATTTGATCCAAATGTTAGGTTTCTTAAAATACCCTTCCTGAAATCAAAGACCAATACAAAAGTCTCCATATTACCCATATCTTTCTTTAGTGTAAAAATAAGGTCTAGTCTACATGAGAAAGTTGCAGAGTTTAACTTAATTATTTTTAAACTGGGTTAGTTAAAACAGTGCAAGACCATACTTGGACACCCTTATTTTGGCTTTGCTAAAACAGATTGCCAATCAATTTATGCTAAACCTGAAACAAGGCATTCTGTAACCAAACACAGAGGTTTGTACCATCTTAGCTAAACTGATTTTTAAAACCAATTTAAGTTAAACTGCTGCAAATCTTTCAAGCAAAAATGTGGTTTCAATTTTAATATTTTATCCAATTGTCAAAAGTTTGGGTAATAGCAAAATAGATCTCTAAGGAAGAAAAGCTGAAATGGGAGTCTTAGCAATAGAAACACTGAAAGATCTTGGTATTACTTTGTAAACTCAGTCGAATCTGGATTTACAATTGCACATGTCATTCTGAATTGTTTCTTCAGAAATTACCTATTTAAATCTTGCTAAAGCTATGTGTGCCCTATGGCTAAGGCCATTTTTTTGTTTGAGATAGGCACATCTTTAGGAGTTGCATTTATGACTTCATTTACAGAATGGTTTCATTACATCATTGTTTCTGATCCTGCAATTTAATCTGTGTGGGCAACCCTTCTGTCTCACTGATGTCAATGGAGCTCCACCTGGATACAATAGTCTGTTGCCATGGATCAGACTGCAGGATTGGAACCTTGATTAGTATTTCATTGTAACTACCACACAGCTTTCTTGTGGGGGACACTTATTAAAACATTTTAAAGGCTATTTTTTTTATTACATGATACTCTGCAGTATTCTTTAAAGATGAATGCTTAGAAAAACCTGATATGTGAACTACTGAAGCACTGTCTTTAAAGTTACAGTTGCTTTACTTTTTGAATGTTCAGTTTCTCTAAGTTAAAGGTTCGTGAATCTTGATAGCTAACTTTTAAAATACAAATGTCCAGAAGCTCTCTTAATTACTGTTTTTAAATTATTTTATTAATTATTGCTATATTTTACTACATATATAGGAAAGCAAACAAAAGAGCTACTCTCACCTACCAGGAAATGGTTACTACTTTGAATTTTGTTTACTAATTTCAGTGGGAGTGTAAGGCAGACTTGGACAACTCCTATCGCTTTGGAAGAATCGAAGTGAGCTGTGAAGGCTATGACTATCCAGACGACCCTTACATCTTAAGGGGATCTTGTGGTTTGCAGTACGGGTTAGAGTTAACCGAGGAAGGCCAAAGAAAAGCAAACAACTTTGGTGGAAGCTTTGGCTCCAGCTATTACCAGTCAAGTAAAGTGAATTCTCAGGATTCCTCTAACTCTGTTGCTGGAGTGATTGTCGTAATAGTACTTCTGCTCCTTGCTTATGGATGTTACAAGCTATTCCTCAGTAATCAGCTGCCTCAACAGGATTTCTCTAATGGTGATGGATACTCTAGGACGTCTCGGCAGAATAGTCAGACACCACCTCCTCCTGGTTTTAAATCCAGCTTCACAGGTGTGGTTCTAAGCTTGTTGTAGCAATGGGATATTGCTCTGGCTGCAGCAAATGTGGGTGGGAATAGTTTAAGAAACAAAACAGTGTCTTCATGCATTGCTGAGTGTGAATGTCAGTTATGGGGCCCACAGTCATGAGTTCATTATTAAAGTTGCAACTAGCTTTGTACTATACTCTTTGGAGGAGACTTTCAAAGGCACAAATGGCCAACTCCTACTGACCCTCAAAGAGAGTTGGATTCCTGGCTGCCCTTTGTCTTTGAAACTCTCCCATTATTTTTGGCAAACTTAACTTTTTTCAAAGCAGTCCTTTTAGCATGAAACTTCATATTTATTTGGTCAGAGTCTGGGGGGAGGAGGGTTGGTCGGTCACAACTTGAAAGGAATCAAACATTTTGAGTAAAAATATTTTTATGTGGTATGCCATTGTGCTAGGTGCTGAATAAACACAGAAAAAAGACAGTCCAGTGCCCCAAAGTTTATAAACTTAAATATAAGGAAAGAGACACCAGATGGATACAGACAGACCCACAGAGGCACACAAGGAAACAATGAGATAGCGTTGGTCAGCATGATAGGCAGTGGTCTCAGCATGCCAGCAGCCCACCCATTGTCAAGTTTTTTGTAGGCTTCATGGCAAAGGGGAGTTTTGAGGAGGGAGTTGAAGGTGGATAATGCGGTACAGTAGAACCTCAGAGTTACGAACACCAGAATTACAAACTGACCAGTCAACCACACACCTCCTTTGGAACCGGAAGTACACGGTCAGGCAGCAGCAGAGACCTAAAAAAAAAAAAAAAAGCAAATACAGTAGTATGTTAAATGTAAACTACTTTAAAAAAAAAGGGAAAGAAGCATTTTTTTCTGCATTACAAAGTTTCAAAGCTGTATTAAGTCAATGTTCAGTTGTAAACTTTTGAAAGAACAACCATAACGTTTTGTTCAGAGTTACGAACAACCTCCATTCCTGAGGTGTTCATAACTCATAGGTTGTACTGTAGTTGTGCAGATGTTTACAGGGAGTGCCTCCCAAGTGTGTGAGGCAGCACTGGAGAAAGCATGAAGGTGCTTGTTTGAAAATGTAAGTAGTGGGCAATGGAGGCTGGCATCATTGGCTAATCTGAAGTGGGAGTCAACCTTTCAATACTGAATGAGAGCTAGGGTAGGGATAAGTCATGTGGAAACTTGAAAATTTAATGCTGTGAAATAGTGTGGTGGTGAGCGCTTTTATATGTATGTTAATGGGAGTTGTGCTCTTAAATTCCATAAGTGCTTTTGAAAAATCTGTTCCTATTCGCTTATTGTGGAATTTCTAAACCATGTGTCTGTGCCGTGTGCCCATTAATGACCCTGGTGAGTTCCTACAGAACAGCAATGGCTATTGTTATCATTATTATGTATTAGTATTGTGAAGCACGTACAAAACCCAGCCGTGGACCAGGACCCTACTGGTGTTGTCAAGCGCACAGCAAAAAGTCATTTTCTTCTTCCATCCTATTCCTTATCATCCAAATTTAGCCAAGGTCCCTGTCCTTGCCAGGGCCAACAGATTTTAGACATGCTAGGAAATTTTCCCTGTTTGTAAAATTTTTCTTTAACTCTTATCTCAAATACCTTATTGATTTCCCACAGACTACTATGGGATAACATGCATGTGAAGTTTCTGGCAGATGGTTTAGATTGGACGAGTTCAGGGGGAGTTTGGAATGCTGTCTCCAATCACTTCACTTTTTATTTTTTATTTTTAGTGATTATTAATATGTTTATCTCTGGAGTTAGTTTAGAGTGCAGTTCTACTCTAAAATGTGACTGTAAATGACATT
The DNA here is from genome assembly GCF_002925995.2 of Terrapene triunguis. Taxonomy (NCBI): domain Eukaryota; kingdom Metazoa; phylum Chordata; order Testudines; family Emydidae; genus Terrapene; species Terrapene triunguis. The sequence continues at coordinate 15,093,546 of NW_020664487.1, read as the reverse complement.
GTGAAATTCCACATTGCCTCTGACTCCAGGTTAAAAGGCTTCTGCTTACAATTAAAAATATGGCTTTTTCTAACTGATAATTCTGCAGGTTCAACCAGAGATTTAAGTCAAGCTGGGTTTTCCCTGACTCATGCATCACCAATAATGAAGATTTTGCAATCTGATCTTAGTTAACAGTTCTGTTAACACACACTTAAGACCGAACTACCAGGAGAAAAATGTGGTAGTGTTGTTTTAGTCATTAGATTGAGCACATACACCTCTACCCCGATATAACGCTGTCCTTGGGAGCCAAAAAATCTTACTGCGTTATAGGTGAAACCGTGTTATATCGAACTTGCTTTGACCCACTGGAGTGTGCAGCCCTGCCCCCCTGGAGTGCTGCTTTACTGTGTTATATTGGGTCGCGTTATATCGGGATAGAGGTGTACTACTCAACATACTTATTTACTCAAAATGGCAGCAAATCTGTTGAGTGAGAAGACTGGGAGGCAGGTGGTCTAATGTATAAGGCACTGAGCGAGGTTCTGTTCCCAGCTTTGCCACTGACCTGCTGTGTGATCTTGGATGAGTTGCTTCACCTTTGTTTCACCTCTCATGCTTTATCTGTCTTGTCTGTATAAGCTCTTTAGTACAGGGACTGTCTCTTAATGTGTTCTTGTGCAATGTCTAGTAACAAAGACATTGCTGGATGGAGCCACTAAGCCAGGGGTAGGCAACCTATGGCATGTGTGCCAAAGGTGGTACGCGAGCTGATTTTTAGTGGCACTCACACTGCGGGTCCTGGCCACCGGTCGGGGGGCTCTGCATTTTAATTTAATTTTAAATGAAGCTTCTTAAACATTTTAAAAACTTTATTTACTTTACATACAACAATAGTTTAGTTATATATTATAGACTTATAGAAAGAGACCTTCTAAAAATGTTAAAATGTATTACTGGCATGCAAAACCTTAAATTAGAGTGAATAAATGAAGACTTGGCACACTACTTCTGAAAGGTTGCTGACCCCTGCACTAAACATTACTGTAATACAAACAGAAGGTGCCATTTCATAGAATATCAGGGTTGGAAGGGATCTCAGGAGATCATCTAGTCCAACCCCTTGCTCAAAGCAGGACCAATCCCCAGACAGATTTTTGCCCCAGATCCCTAAATGGCCCCCTCAGGGATTGAACTCACTACCCTGGGTTTAGCAGGCCAATGCTCAAACCACTGAGCTATTTCCCCTCCCCCAAGGAAATGTTAAGGAAAGTCCTGAGGAGACACCATCTGAAGTTGTAGGAGGATATCACAGGGGGAAGGTCCCGCCACCTGAGCAGGGACTTGAACCCAGGACCCTCAAATTAAAAGTCTGATGCTCTACCAACTGAGCTAGCCAGGCTCGTTTTTTAATGTAGTCACTTTCCAGAGCAGAACTGCTCCCTGGAGCTCTTCAAATGGGGATTGATCCATTGAAGGATTGAAGTCATTTGGAGTCATTGGAGTCAGTCTCACCGTTCTTCTTTGTTAAAATAATTCTTTAATATGACATATTATTGACTCTGAGGATGGCATGATGGTTAACTGCCACTGACTCATATTTGATAGTTTTGTTTTGTTTTTCTGTTTGCAATTTGAATTAAGGAGCTGGTGGTTTTGGTGGCAGTTCCAGTTCTGAGGCCAATTTAGGAGGAGGGTTTTGGACTGGACTCGGAACAGGAGGCCTACTAGGATACTTGGCTGGTAGTCAAAGGTAAGCACTACGCTCACTCTCTCCCTCCCTGTTCCCAGTAGTCTTTCCTCCTCGTGGTGTATGCTTTACCTGGCTATAAATATTCACATTGCTTCTGGATTTGAGCTTACAGGATCCTGCATCATCCAAGCTGCAAAATCCTGCCACAGTAGCAATTCCCAGGTGGAAGCTGCAGCTTCAGCAGATGGGGCATTTTAAAAGGGTTCTCTGAGACTGGTTTTGTTTCAGTTAAGGCACCTACCATTGTAGCTTGTTTAAATGAATTGCAAATTTAAAAAATTATGTAAAAAAGCTGTGTGGAATGTCTCCGGTGACATAGCTAAGAGTATTAAGAATAGAAGTAATTGTAAATTAGATGGGCTGTTGATTAATTGCCGTTAACTCACGCGATTAACTCAAAAAAATAATCACAGTTTTAATTGCACTGATAAACAATAGAATACCAATTGAAATTTATTAAATATTTTTTGATGTTTTTCTACATTTTTCAAATATATTGATTTCAATTACAACACAATTCAAAGTGTACAGTGCTCACTTTATATTACTTTTGATTAAATATTTGCACTGTAAAAATGATAAACGAAATAGTAGTTTTTCAGTTCACCTCAGAAGTACTGTAATGTGATCTCTTTATCGTGAAAGTGCAACTTACAAATGTAGATTTTTTTTTTGTTACATAACGGCAATAAAAAAAAAAGTAAAATTTTGAGCCTACAAGTCCACTCAGTCCTACTTCTTGTTCAGCCAATCACTCAGACAAACAAGTTTGTTTACATTTACGGGAGATAATGCTGCCTGCTTGTTTACAGTGTCACCTGAAAGTGAGAACAGGTGTTCGCATGGCACTTTTGTAGCCGGCATTGCAAGGTATTTACGTGCCAGATATGCTAAACATTCGTATGCCCCTTCATGCTTCGGCCACCATTCCAGAGGACATGCTTCCATGCTGATGACGCTCGTTTAAAAAAAATGCGTTAATTAAATTTGTGACTGAACTCCTTGGGGGAGAATTGTGTCTCTCCAGCTCTGTTTTACCCGCATTCTGCCATATATTTCATGTTGTAGCAGTTTCGGATGATAACCAAGCACGTGTTCGTTTTAAGAACACTTTCACTGCAGATTTGACAAAATGCAAAGAAGATACCAATGTGAAATGTCTAAAGATAGCTACAGCACTTGACCCAAGGTTTAAGAATCTGAAGTGCCTTCCAAAATCGGAGAGGGACAAGGTTTAGAGCAGGGGTCTCAAACTCAAATGACCACGAGGGCCACATGAGGACTAGTGCATTGAACCGAGGGCCGCATCACTGACACCCCCCCCCCCTCGCTGCCTCTGGCCCTGCCCCCACTCCACCCCTTCCATTAGGCCCCGCCCCTGCCCCACCTCTTCCCACCCCTTGCCTGCCCCATTCCAACCCCTTCTCTGAAGTCCCCACCCCAACGCTGCCCCCAGGGGGTGCAGAAAGGGTGCAGGGTGCGGCAGGGGGCTCAGGGCAGGGAGTTGGTGGGTGGGGTGCAAGAGGGTGAGGGGTGCGGCAGGTAGCTCAGGGCAGGAGGGGTGTGGGATGCGGCAGGGGGCTCAGGGCAGGGGGTTGGGGTGCAGGAGGGGTGTGGGATGTGGCGGGGGCTCAGGGCAGGGGGTTGGAGTGCAGGAGGGGTGCGGGATGCGGCAGGGGGTTGGGGTGCAGGAGGGGTGTGGGATGTGGCAGGGGGCTCAGGGCAGGGAGTTGGGGGTGCAGGAGGGGTTCAGGGTGCGAGCTCCAGCCCGGCGCCGCTTACCTAGAGCGGCTCTGGGGTGGCAGCGGCGCGCACCAGGGCCAGGGCAGGCTCCCTGGCCCCTGGCCCCCGGCCCCGCGCCGCTCCGTTCCAGGAAGCAGCTGGAACCGTGTTCCTGCAGCCCCTGGGGGAGAAGGGGGGGCTCAGGGTTCCGTGCCTGCGCTGCTTTTGCCGCTCCCCTAGGTACCTCCCACGAAGCTCCCATTGGCCGCGGTTCCCAGCCAATGGGAGCTGCGGAGGGCGGTGCCTGGAAGGAGGCAATGCAGGAACCCTCTGCCTCCTTCCCCCCCCCCCCCCCCCCCCCCCGAAGGGGCGTGCTGCCAGCTGCTTCAGAGTGCGGCGCGGGGCTCACAACGCCACAGGGAGCAATCCCACGGGTAGGCAGAGGGGCGGGGAGCTTGGCGGGCCACATGCAAGAGCCCCGCGGGCCGCGTGTTTGAGAGCCCTGGTTTAGAGCATGCTTTCAGAAATCTTAAAAGAGCAATACTCTGATGGAGAAACTACAGAATCAACCTTCTGCTGGTGGCATCTGACTCAGATAATGAAAATGAACATTGGTCAGTCTGCACTGCTTTGGATTATCGAGCAGAACTCATCATCAGCATGGACGCATGTCCTCTGGAATGGTGGTAAAAGCATGAAGGGACATGAAACTTTAGCACATCTGGCACGTAAATATCTTGTGATGCCAGCTACAACAGTGCCTTGCGAATGCCTGTTCAAACTTCCAGGAGACATTGTAAACAGGAAGTGGACAACATTATCTCCTGCAAATGTAAACAAACTTGTTTGTCTGAGTGATTGGTTGAACAAGAAATAGGACTGCGTGGACGTATAGGCGCCACAGTTTTACATTGTTTTATTTTTGAATGCAGTTATTTTTTGTACGTAATTCTACATTTGTAAGTTCAACTTTCATGATAAAGAGATTGCATTACAGTACTTGTATTAGGTGAATTGAAAAATACTATTTCTTTTGTTTTTTACAGTGCAAATATTTGTAATCAAAAATAAAGTATTCTGTGTTGTAATTGAAATAAATATATTTGAAAATGTAAAAAGCATCCAAAACCATTTAAATAAATGGTATTATATTATTGTTTAACAGCGCAATTAATCGCATGATTAATTGCGATTAATTTTTTTAATCACATGACAGCCCTATAAATTAGCCTTTTTTCTTAATTTTATCTCCCCTAAAGTCACTTTGGGCTGGTTCCTGCTCTACTGTGACATCCAGAATGCACCATTCTGTGACATTATGGGGAGCCAAATTCCAGGAGCTCCAGTGCATGGACTAGTCTCCCCACCTCGTATCCCATGAATGAAAATCCGAGTGGCATGGTTCCACAAAGGACTTTTACATAAATGTTACTTTGTACAAAGTAACAGGCAAAAATGTGCGTTACAATAATAAAGTAATTTAAATATCTGAGCCCTCATCTGCCATTCACATTTGAAATGTTTATTTAAAAATCAAAAATGTTTGTAAACTCTCTTCCAAACAGCCTAGTAGGAGTAGCAACAGTTGCCATTTTAGTGGGATTTTATTGGTCTTCAGGGACTCTGCAGAGCGCAAATTGATCTTGCACAGGAGTGTTTTGTTATCAAGTGACTGGGCTACCTGCAGATATGCCAACTCACCTTTTATTGGAATGTAGTAATATAAGGGGCTGTGTGTATTTACCTACTCTTTAAGGAACAAAAGTTGGGATACTAACTGATAAAAGCTTTCTGACTCTAATACAAAACGTGCTGGAATGCATTGAAGTTTCAATCTACTTTGACAGGTGATTGGGAGGGAGCTGGAGGAGACAAACTCTGCAGAAAAAAACAGTTTTTGGGATCAGAGACCAATTCTGCACAAGCAGCAATAGAATTCAGCTGATACTCTTAGCTCTGAAGGGCTCACAGAAGTAAAAGCAGCAAAGCTAGCAGATATGACTGAATACATACACGGTGCAGATTTCTTCAGTAGGAAGAAACAGAAATGTTTACAGTGTCACTCTTCAGAGGAGAGTGGCTTGTTGAAATAAATGAAGTCGCCCCCATTAGGGCTCCTAGGATGTTTCGAATATCTGGATTTTTTAAGCTTTAAACTGGTCTAAACACCAGGAAATTTGTATATAGTAGGGATGCCATACGTCCGGGTTTCCCCGGACATGTCCGTCTTTTGGGTCTTTAAATAGCCGTCCGGGGGAATTTGTAAAAAGCTAAAAATGTCCGGGATTTCTCCCGGACGGCTATTTAAAGACCCAAAAGCGGCTGACAGGGCAGCCGCGCCGGCGGAAAGCGGTACTGGGAGCAGCATGGAGCGGCCGCGAGTGGTGGGTGCGGGCGGCCCGGCTCCCCTCGCCCGCCGGGGGGCGCAGGCTCCTCCTCTGCAGCACTGCCCGCCGCGGGGCTGAGGCTGTCCCGGGGCTCTGCCCTGCACGCACCCAGCACCCCTGGGGCTGCTCCTGCCTCCCTGGGCTGGCCCCAGATCCCCTCTCCCAGGGGGCTGGGGTCCTGCTGCGGCTTGTGCCCCTCTGCCTCCTCCGCGGAGCTGGCAGCCCCAGGGGGTTGAGGCCGTGCCACCCCTTCCCCAGCTTCCCCCTCCAGCAGCCCCCTGCCGGGCCTGTTCAGCCCTCGGCCCCACCGGGTCCTGCCCTGCCTCATGCAACCTGCCCCTACCGTGCGGCGGCCCAGCCCGGAGGGACTGGGGGAGCCGCAGCAAAGCCTCGCCCGGAGCTGGTGCAGGAGATGAGCCTGGCTCTCAGCCCAGGCTCCGGCATCAGCCTGCAGCCGGGAGCAGAGCCACCCCCTGCCGGCTCAGCTCAGTCCAGCCCCGCTCTTAAAGGGACAGGGACCCCACCGCGGCTTGGCCCGGCCTGGGGCACGTGGAGGTGTTACCTCATCCCCCGCCTGGGTGGCCCGGCGAGGGGGGTGCTCAGCACCATAGCAGCGCAGAGGGGAGGCCAGCGATGCACCTTACTCTCTCCTGCACTGCCAGCCACGGTCTTGCCTCCTTTCCCCAGCTCTGTGAGGCACTGTACACCTCAGAGCAGCAAATGGTAGCAGATTCTGCTGTCTCCAAGCAGAGTCTAGCCATGAGTGTTTATTTCCGCAGCAGTGAGTTTTCGGTTTGGTGCATTCACTCCTGAGCTCCCTGGTACAGTGTAACAAAAGCCCTTGGCATTCATTTTCTCAGTGTTTCTGGGAATACCCTTTTCAGTTTCATAGATTGATCTGGGATCTTTCTTTTGCTGTTTCCGGAGAGAACTGTTGACAGCAGGGAGATACGTCCCTGACTAGAGGGCAGGAAGCAAATTTGACTAGACCAGTTGTGACTTCCTTTTGATTTGTTACTATAAAAGGTATTACACACAAATAAATTGCTAATGAACTTCCACCTTTGGGTTTCTGGAAAACAACTCACTCTAATACTTGGAAGATGCAGGGACCTTTGGTCTTAAAAAATGAAACATCAGACTCATTAATTTGGGGGAAGTGCAGTGGTCCATTTATGAAATTTCTTAAAAACATGATTCAAAAAATCCTTCTGAGACTGTATTTTAATGCTGAGATCCCAATAGCCTTACTATAGAAATAGAAAGTAAAACAAAGACATTCTTGATCCAGGTCAATTAGCAGTGGTTGTCAATGTTTCCAGACTACTGTACCTCCTTCAGGAGGCTGATTTGTCGTGAGTACCCCTCACTTAAAAAACTACTTGCTTACTTGTATTTTTATGTCTCATTTTGTATCACAGCACAGTATTACTGAAAAATTGCTTATTTTCTCATTTTTACCATATAAATTATCAAATAAATCACGACTCCCAGATTGAGAAACACTGGTATAGTATATAGAGCAGTATAAACAAGTCACTGTCTACGATGATGGTTGCATATGCTTCGATAATTAGTTTGGCAAGGCCTTCTATATCAAAGTTACACACATTTTTACACAATATCAGGCAAACCAGCTTGGATCTCTCACTATTCATGTCTCTGTACTAATTGTGCTCTGCATCATTTCACAAAAAAGTTATTTAACTGAGCTTGAAATTTGTCATTATACTGAGATTTCTAAAAATACCCTTCTAGAAAAACTTCCATTTGGTTTCCCAGTAAAGAAAAGGACTTTATATAGCTTGTTTGTTTGAACTTCGAGGCCCATACAGTCCGTGAAATGACACTGCCTTGGTTAGTGTTGTGCTCTATTTCTCACAGTACTCGTGATGGGTTGGATTGTCACAGTCCAGCTCAGCCACACAAGGGAGTAAATACTATCTTTTCCAAGTAGACCCCGCTGATAATGGGGATGCCCCTTTAAAGGAAGGCCCCGGGACAGGTATGGACAGGTGAGTCCCTCCAGTGGAGGGAGAGGTGAGTGTCAGAAGTAGGGTTACCATACGTCCGGATTTTCCCAGACATGTCCGGCTTTTTGGTCCTCAAATCCCCGTCCGTGAGGAATTTCCAAAAAGCCGAACATATCCGAGAAAATAGGGAGGCATGGTAAGGGGACCGCCTCCTCCCCGGGCTCCAACTTTCCCGGCTCCCGCCGCTCTCCACCGCGGCAGGGGCCGAAACAACTTCCCCAGCGCAGCAGCAGCCGGGGGGCGGGAGGGAGGAGGGGGAATGTGGGGTGCTCAGGGGAGGGGGCGGAGTTGGGGCAGGGAAGGGGCGGGGTTGAGGCGGGGTCCCGTGGAGTGTCCTCTTTTTGCACTATTGAAATATGGTAACCCTAGTATATAGAAAATATGTGCTTTTTGACTTCAGTCGGAGCTCTTGGGTGCTCAGAATGCCGGAAACTCGAGTCACTTATTTAATGGCCTAAATAAGTATTTAAGAGCCTAACTTTAGCTTCCTGTCTTAATACAGATTTTAAGCCAACATTTTCAAATTTGTGAAAGCACATGCCACAAGAGTACCAATGTCACCAAGTACCATAGTAGCTTTGTTCCATTAAAAAACTCTTCTTTCCCCATGTTCTGACAAGAATAAGAAGAAATTGTGATCCAAACTTAGTGTGAAGGAGTAGATTTTGGATTTTCAAAAAGTAGGAATCTCCTACCTGTAGAAGTTGAGAATAAACTGAAGTGAAATGAGTCAAAGATCATGAATTTTACTCAGTGTCTCTAGTCACACCTGTACTGCAGTTGCTCATATCTTCTCTAATAAAATGTCCTAGAGATACTTTAAAGTACCTTTTTTTACATTACATGAATGTAATAGAAGAACAAAGGAATTGCCAGACTGGATCAAAAATCTAGTCCAGTTTCTGACAATACTCAGCATCAGATTCTTTTTAGGAAGGTGCAATCTCTAGGAATTAGAGACTGGTTAAATCCTGAAGCATGAGGTTTAATATCTCTTCCAAAAGTTATTAGCATTAAGTATGATAGCTCTGAAAAACCTTGTTATCCATGTATATGTCTAATTCCTCTTTGCATCTTGCTAATTTTTAGGCCTAAAAATAAGTAAAATGTGTGCAATTGTATTTTTCTACTCTCGTCTGCCTTTTAAAAAGAGATGCTTCGCTCTAGGTGTTAATACCTTCTTAAACAGTGACCTTTCTTTTAAAAAAAAAAAAAAAACGTAAACCCATGTTTCTTTTGTCAGGGCACAACCACATTCCTCATATTTTCCATATGCCAATCCATATGCCGGTCCTACCGCTCCTCCTCCTCCAGGTGGAAATTCAAGTGGCTCTACAGGGCCTCATACCTCAGGGACAAGAACTGCTTCTGGTAAGGCAAAGACTGTTTTATTTTCCTGTGGCTTTTTAAGAGATTTTGGGGCTGATCCAAAGCACATTGAAATGAATGAACAGACTCCCATGGATTTTAGTGGGCTTTGGATCCGCTCCTCCTGGGCAAAATAAAACCTAACATGTTGCTGGGTAGCTGTTCTCTATAAAGTTCCTTGAATGTGTGTGAACTTCCTACTGCACATAGATTCTTTCCCAAAGTATTATTGATTAAATAACCAAAATGACAAATTAGAGAGACAAGGTGGGAGAGGTAATATCTTTTCCTGGGACTGATACAGCTACAGGTAAACTGCATGCATGAAGTGCCAGATGACCTTCCAAGACTGCCACCTCCAGCTCTGTAATGACCATGTTCAGGAAATCAAAATTTGTACATAGAATCATAGAAATGCTGGGCTGGAAGGGACCTCAAGAGGTCATCTAGTCCATCCCGCCCACATTGAGGCAGGATTAGTATTCCTAGACCATCTCTGACAGGTATTTGTCCAACCTGTTCTTAAAAACCTCTGACTGGGATTCTACAACCTCCCTTGGAAGCCTATTTCAGTGCTTAACTATTGTTCTAGTCAGAAAGTTTTTCCTAATATCTAACCTGAATCTCCCTTGCTGCAAATCAAACTAAATACTTCTTGGTGGACATGGAGTACAATTAATCCCCATCATCTTTATAACAAGCTATTACATATATCGGGGTAGGCAACTTATGGCCCGTGTGCCGAAGGCAGCACGCGAGCTGATTTTCAGTGGCACTCACACTGCCCGGGTCCTGGCCACCAGTCCAGGGGGCTCAGCATTTTAATTTAGTTTTAAATTAAGCTTCTTAAACATTTTAAAAACTTTATTTACTTTATATACAACAATAGTTTAGTTATATATTATAGACTTATAAAACGAGACCTTCTAAAAACGTTAAAATGTATTTCTGACACATGAAACCTTAAATGAGAGTGAATAAATGAAGACTCGGCACAGCACTTCTGAAAGGTTGCCGACCCCTGACATATATGAAGGCTGTTATCGTGTCCCCCCTCAGCCTTCTCTAGACTACGGTAGTTGACTTGATTAAATGTAATAAATTTCACATAAAAAAACTACCCTTAGAAGACCATTAGGATTTGTTGCACTCCTGTGCAATCCTTGTTCTGCCCCTTGTGCATCTGCATTGTGGTATAGTCTTTAATTACATGAACATATACTATTAATTTTTCTCAGGACCTCACCCTCAGTCACTGTGGAAGTTGCTGAGTGAATGAAACTGCTTTAACAATATTTTTATCCTTGGTATTCAGTGTGTGGTTCCTGTCCTTATTCACAGTACCTCATTAAACCTCCATATTGTATGAGATAAAGGTCCACAGGGCTGTCTGGTGGTCTGGATTAGGGCACAGAGATTTTTCCTTTTTAGTGCCCCATCTACCCTACATTTTCAGTAGTCAGAAGAGCTTGTTACAACACTATTGCAGTTTGTAGTGTAGACAGAACCTTAGAAATATTTCTTAACCAGACTAAAACTTCAGACTATGGAACAAAGTTACAATTCCATCTTTGCTACAAATTGGAGCCAGGCTGTAACCAGGTCTCCCTTAACTCCTTTCTCATGTAAATAGGTTTTGTCATTCCAGATCATCACCTCTCCTTCTTTGTTTCCATGGAGGCAGCAAAGTTGCTCTAGGTGCAACAAGTTTGTCTTTCTCTTGCTCCTGCTTGAGTAGTGGCAGCTTATGGCAGTGCCATAGCTGTGTTCTAAGATATTGCTCAATGATTAATATGGGGCCAAGGGTTGATTTATTAATGAACATTTATATTATGGTAGCACCCAAAGACTGCCATCAGGATTGAGGCCCCATTGTACTTACGCTCACACAGCATTCAAAAAAATTCCTGGTCTGGAGGGTTTGCAATCTAAATGACAGATGTGGAGCTTCCCTGTAGGCTTTCAGTGAACATCATGTTGCCTGCACTAAGACCAGCCTTAATAGTTTGCAGACTTCATTAGTCTGTTAGGGAGTTTTCCTCTCTTCTATTAGTGTGGATTATTCGTGTGTGTTTTAGTAAACTCTTTTGTCAGAAATCAGACAGTCCAAGTCGTCACCTAGAAATCTTTCCCAGGCCAGCTCAGTGTCATGCTCTGTCACACTAATCCTGTGACTACCCTTAACAAGACTCAGTTATCAGTGTACACAAGTGTAAAGGAGAGGGGAACCAAATGGAAAGCTGATGGCTGGACTGAAGCTGTTAATGTTTTTGTAATGATTGTCTTTTTCCTTTGCAGGCTTTGGAGGCACAAAAAGGAGATGATGTTCTTAGTTCCCTGGCACGGTTGCAGTTAAATACACTCTTCCTCCCTGCATTTTAGTGCCTTCTTCTTAAAATATAGAACTTCAGTTTTAAAACCTATTGAAATCCTTCTCCAGAGGACTTATGGGCTGGGTGTTGAGTTAGAAATATCTCCACAGCGTAGAGTTTATTTTAATAAGATGTTCCTTGGATTTAGATGTTGTAGATGTTACGCTTTGGATATCTGTTTTGAAAAGAAAATGGAGATAAGATCAGTGAGCAGATACTGCTCTTGGTGGTGAGAACAGTTTTTTTGATGTGTTCAGACTAAAGTCTGTATGACTGTGTTGGAGAGGAATGAATGAATAAATATAGGCAATGAGTTTTTCATAGCCCTAACAGAGAGGTTGGATACTACCATCTTGTTTAGAGATTTAGCAGGTATCAAAACATACCATATTTTCCTATAATAAAAACAAAGTCCTCCAAGTTTACAAAGGGATATCTTACCAATCTTTAGTATTTTAGCGATCTGGCAATGGTATCTGTCCCAGTCTTCCAAAGTAACTAGCTTACCCATGCCCTGGGAGCCAGTTCTTTTCAACCAGGGTTTCTCAGTCTTTGTGCTCCAGCATCTGCAAGCCAGTGGGGACACTGGGACGCTAGCAAACTTGGTAATAAACACTCAAGCCCAGCTTCTCAAAAGCTATTATTGAAATCAATGGAAGAGAAAGGAGCCTAAATATCTTTGAGGATCTGGACCTCAGTACATAATGAAGCCTGGCATGTAAGGAATTGTTCACCTCAGTGCTGTTTTCTGAAGATCCATTTGGGCTCTCTTTCACTTATTGTAACACCCATACATTCTGTCACAGTGAATTCAATTAATCATATATGCAGGCATTGTCCATAATTGTAGGACTCTTTCTGCCTTTGTCCCACATGTAATGGGGATCTTGGCATCAACGCTGAGGCCTGAAGGTTGAATATTTGAAGGCTTCCTTGCTTTATGATTCATCCTTGAAATGACATGACTTATGTGCATTATTAGGTATTAAGTTTTTTAAATATATATCCACTGGTTCATGTAACACTGGGTGTCTTAGCCTAGATAAGGAGCCACTGGCCATTGCCTTTAACTCCAAATCTTGTCAGAGCAGATTGATGTGGTGTTAAATGCTTATGGCCACAGCTGTCTTGTCTATAGTAGGGCTCCAGATGTTTCAACCATGGGTGTTCGCTATGAAAGCTCTTACCAGAAAAATCCTTAGTGCAGACACAGCTTATGCCTCAGCCACCATCCTTCCTTTAGGGAGAACTGGCCAGGACTCAATTGGTTGGGAGTGATCACTGTAATTTGACAAAGAGCCTTGCTGCCCCTAATCAAAAACTAAAATGTCTTCCTCCAGAGCACAGCAGACCTTGAGACTGAGCCCAGAACGTGAATCCAGGTCTCCTAGGATATGTCTACATTGCAGCTTGGCGGCGTGGTTCCTAGCACGGGTAGATAGCTTGAGCCGAGTTAGTGAGAGTCTAGCACACTAAAAATAGCAGTGTGGATGTTGCAGTGCAGGTGGTAGCTCAGGCCACCTGCCCAAGTTCAGACCCAGGGGTCAGGTGGGCTTGGACTAGGACAACCAGCCAATGCTTTAACAGCCACACTGATATTTTTAGTGCACCAGCTTGAGTGCTAAAATCACACCTTCAAGCTGCAGTTTAGGCATACCCCTATAGGGCTGTGTCTGAGCCAGCTTTGCAGATTTTGTTTTTAAAAACGTTGTAGCCTTTTTCTGTAACATGGACTCTGTGGCCCTTTGGCATTGCTTTCTGATGCTATTTTAGAACCACCAATGATGGGGTCTGTGGGAGCTTCCCTTACCCTCCTCACATCATGATCTGGGAAGGGAAGAGGAGCTGCTTTAAAAAGCAAAGAAATAAGATCCTCTAAGGACCACTGGAGGTATGAAGAGAATAATATGACACTGAGGCCAGGTATACACTAGAAACTCTTGATGGTATAGTAATGGCAGTTCGAGTGGTAATTTTTTTAGTGACATTTCTATACCAGCAAAAGCCCTAATGTAAACCTGGCCTCAGCGCTAGTAGGTGCAAAAAGAAAAATATAACCACAACTATTATTAAGCACAAATGCAATTGTTTAAGACTATTTTGCCTGAGTTTGGGGCTTGTTTCATGCAAGAAGACTACATTTATAAGAATCCTGTTAACCAAGAAACTATTCAGAATGTGGAACTGACACTAAAAGTAGTCCCAAATTTGTAGTAATTTTGTACTTCACCATCTGAGAGATCTGGATCTGCTTTCTGCTGGACTAGTGGGGACCAAGACTACTGCAGGAACACCACATTCAGCCCTTGGCTTGCTCATTAATGATCCTGACAGCCAAAGAAGGAACACTGTTAAAAAAACTCTTAACTGTCTGTGTTTGAGACAGTCACCTGTATACAGCCAGAAAGACAGTAACTGATCTGGGAGGGTGGGCAGGTCAAGGGATGGGAGTTTTGCTGTTTAAAGCTGCCCGAGGACCACATGGTTGTTGGGGGAGAGGAATTGAGCAGGTTCATTTTCTCTCTCAATCTAGAGAACAGAATAAACTTTAAAATAGGGAGAGAGAATTAGTCTTACTGTTGGCTTGCTAGAATGCGTGTGTAACTATCTTAGCTCTTAGGTAGTGTGGGGAGTAGTAAATAGTAGCAAGGGTTGATAGCTATTTTTGGTGGGGTTTTTGGTTTTGTTGGCCAAGTCGAGTGAAGTAGCTTATTTTTACTTAGCTGTCTTGATATTTTTTAGCTATGTATCATGCCATTTAATTCGTAATTATTTTCTCATTGAAATTTAATGTATAATTTAGCTTTTTTAGCACTTTGTTTCTTGCTATGCAAGATAAATATCCATGATCATAGAACTTTCTGGATGGAGTTTGAATTCTGTGCTTGGCTTAGAAATACATAATTGTGTATATAACATGCTTCAGATAATACTTTGATTTGTATTTTGAATATTATTATGTATTTGTTCTGATGTGTAACTGTGATGACATTGATATTTCTACAGCCCTACCAACCTATCCATTGACTTATTTTTATTAAAGCAACAAAGGGCAGGGCAAAAGCAAACAATTCATAGGGGGAGGTACTGTTTCAAAACCCAGAAAGTACACTGTATCTAAAGCCTAGATGACTCTTCTCGTTGCCATGTTGTTTACAATATACCGTGATGCTATTTTACAGCACACCTGTGATACCACTTCACCTTTGGAGTGACTGTTCATCTCATCATTGGCTTCCCAATCAGCATTATTAGCCTGCACATCCAGCTGCAAGGCTGGTGTATGCCATATTTTGTTTTAAAGGGGGAAATTACTAGCGCATATTAGAGGATTTATTATTGTCAGTCTTGCAAACAAAATCTAGCAAAACAATCTAATTCCAACATAAGAAAATATAAGAACATAAGAACAACCATTCTGGGTCAGCCCAAATGTGCATCTAGCCCAATATCTTGTCTTCTGACAGTGGTCAGTGCCAGGTGCCCCAGAGAAAATGAACAGAACAGGTAAAATCAAATGATCCATCCCCTGTTGCCAATTACCAGCTTCTGGCAAACAGAGGCTAAGGACAGCATCCCTGCCCATCGTGGCTAATAGCCATTGATGGACCTGTCCTCCATTAATTTACCTAGTTCTTTTTTGAACTCTGTTATCGTCTTGACATTCACAACATCCTCTGGCAAAGAGTTCCACAGGTTAGCTGTGCGTTGTGTGAAGAAATACTTTCGTTCGTTTTAAATCTGCTGCTTATTAATTTTATTGGGTGAATCCTAGTTCTTGTGTTATGAGAAGGAGTAAATAACATTTCCTTATTTACTTTCTCCATACCAGTCATGATTTTATAGGCCTCTATCATATCCCCCCTTAGTCGTCTCTTTTCCAAGCTGAAAACTCCCAATCTTATTAATCTCTCCTCAGATGGAAGCTGTTCCATACCCCTAATAATTTTTATTGCCCTTTTCTGAAACTTTTCCAATTCCAATATCTTTTTTGAGATGGGGTGACCACATCTGCACACAGTATTGAAGATGTGGGTATACCATTAATTTATATAGAGGCAGTATGCTATTTTGTCTTCTTATCTATCCCTTTCTTAATGATTCCCAACATTCTGTTAGCTTTTTTGACTGCCACTGCCCATTGAGTGGATGTTCTCAGAGAACTATCCACAATGACTCCAGGATCTCTTTCTTGAGTGGTAACAGCTAATTTAGATCCCATCATTTTATATGTATAGTTGGGATTATGATTTCCAATGTGCATTACTTTGCATTTATCAATATTGAATTTCATCTGCCATTTGCCCAGTCACCCAGTTTTGTGAGATCCCTTTGTAGCTCTTTTGAGTAGTTTTGTGTCATCTGCAAATTTTTCCACCTCACTGTTTCCCCTTTTTCCAGATCATTTATGAATATGTTGTACAGACTCCTGGGGGACACCACTATTTACCTCTCTCCATTCTGAAAACTGATAATTTATTCCTACCCTTTGTTTCCTACCTTTTAATCAGTTACCAATCCATGAGAGGATCTTCCCTCTTATTCCACGACAGCTTACTTTGCTTAAAAACCTTTGGTGAGGGACCTTGGCAAAGGTTTTCTGAAAATCTAAGTACACTTGACCCCCTCAAAGAATTCTAGTAGATTGGTGAAGCATGATTTCCCTTTACAAAAACCATGTTGACTCTTCCCCAACAAATTATGTTCATATATGTGCCTGACAGTTCTGTTCTTTACTATAGTTTCAACCAGTTTGCCTGGTACTTAAGTCAGGCTTACTGCCCTGTAATTGCCGGAATCAGCTCTGGAGCCCTTTTTAAAAATTGGCGTCACATTAGCTATCTTCCAGTCATTTGGTACAGAAGCTGATTTAAATGATAGGTTACAGACTACAGTTAATAGTTCTGCAATGTCACATTTGAGTTCCTTCAGAACTCTTGGCTGAATACCATCTCATCCTGGGGACTTATTACTGATTAATTTATCAATTTGTTCCAAAACCTCCTCTAATGACACCTCAATCTGGGACAGTTCCTCAGATTTGTCAACTAAAAAGAATGGCTTAGGTTTGGGAATCCCCCTCACATCCTCAGCCGTGAAGACTGATGCAAATAATTCACTTAGTTTCTCCGCAGGGCCTTACCGTCCTTGAGAGCTCCTTTAGCATCTCGATCGTCCAGTAGCTCCACTGTTTTTTTTTTTTTAACCGCTTCCTGCTTCTGATGTACTTTAAAAAAAAATTGCTATTACTTTTTGAGTCTTTGGCTAGCTGTTCTTCAAATTATTTTTTGGCCTTCTTAATCATATTTTTACACTTCATTTGCCAGAGTTTAGGCTCCTTTCTATTTTCCTCACTAGGATTTAACTTCTACTTTTTAAAGGATGCCTTTTTGCCTCTCACTGCTTTTACTTTGTTGTTTAGCCACGGTGGCACTTTTTTTGGTTCTCTTACTATGTTTTTTAACTTGGGGTATACATTTAAGTTGAGCCTCTATTATGGTGTCTTTAAAAAGTTTCCATGCAGCTTGCACGGATTTCACTTTTGGCACCGTACCTTTTAATTTCTGTTTAACTAACTTCCTCATTTTTGTTAAGTCCCCCTTTCTGAAATTAAATGCTACCGTGTTGGGCTGCTGTGGTGTTTTCCCCGCCACAGAGATGTTTAAATGTAATTATATTATGGTCACTATTACCAAGCAGTCCAGCTATATTCACCTCTTGGACCAGATCCTGTGCTCCACTTAGGACTAAATCAGGAATTGCCTCTCCCCTTGTGGGTTCCAGGACTAGCTGCTCCAAGAAGCAGTCATTTAAGGTGTCAAGAAACTTTATCTCTGCATCCCATCCTGAGGTGACGTGTACCCAGTCAATATGGGGATAGATCAAATCCCCCATTATTATTATCATTTTTTATTTTAATAGCCTCTCTAATCTCCCTGAGCATTTCACAGTAACTATCACCATCCTGGTCAGGTGGTCGGTAGTATGTCCCTACATCAAATCTTATAAAAGAATACTTAATCTAGAGTGCTTTGAGAAGTAGTCATATGTAAGGAGAGGATTCCTGTTGAGTTGCATTCATTTCTCCCCCCTCCCCCGCCCCCACTCATTATGCTAAGCCTAACTTCGGGTATGTTTAAAAGTGCTTTAGTATTAGTGAATTTCAGATAAAAAGGATATTGACTAATGAATCTTTCAGAAATTTATAACCAGCTGTAAAAAGTGGTGACTGATGCATGAAAATTCCACTCTAGGAGAAGCAGTTGTTGTTTGTCTGCCCAATATTCTATGGTACATTTATACTAAAAGAAACTAAACTACCTATTGCTGACAACAGATGTTGGCAATTGATGTAGCTCAGCTGGTGCTGAACATTATTTAAGCTACAAAATTAACTGCATTGTAACATGCTTTGGCCATAGCTATGTTTAAACATTTTTTCCCCATTGCTTTTTCTGAACAGACACAAAAAAAGCCAATTTACAACTGTGGTTAAACATGGCTGGGTTGTAGTGCACAAGGGCCTAACAGGAAAGAGAAGGCCCCAACAGCACAGAATTAGAAAGAAAGGAAGCTGAAAGAGTACCTGAGTACCCAGAGCTATAACCGACTGTGGCGCCACCTAGTATCAAAATTGACAACTTCACTTTCCATTAGTGCATTATTCTGCACTGTGTACGGGACATCAGGGCTGCAAAAGAATAATAGATCCTGTGGTTTTAAGATATTTCCATAAGTTTAGCTACTTTCTGCAAAATATACAGCCTGGCTTACACTAGAAAGGGTTTGCCAGTGTCACTATTCCACTGAATCCTCCTAGCGTAGGCAGCAGCTTATACCAGTAGACGAGTTCCTTTGCTGACATAAATGCATCTACAGCAGGACTTTTGCTGGCCTAGCTATATCTGTTAGCAGTAGACCAGGCTTAAGTTTTCATTTAAGAATATTCGTTTAGTCTTCTCTTGCAGAGAGAGAGGTTTCACAATGTAGCTGATGCTTAGTTGTGATAACTCCGCCTTCTGGCCTGATGTGTTAATTTTAACTGCTGGTTGGGCCTATTTAAATGCCAAACTTATCAAGCATGGCAGTATAAGGAAAGAAAGGTTAATAGATAACTTGGTCAAGGCCTAATAAAGACCTACACAGAAGGCCTCCTAACAGCAGCTATTTTTTCTCTCTCTAGCAGGCAAGATCCACTTGTTGGAAGTTGAAGAAAGAAAAATCTGAATAGAACTAAATGCAGCTATTTAACAGGGAGAGGGATTACATAGCTTCCTAAGGGATATGGTAAATTCAGCATCACATCTACACAGTTTCTGTAGCAATTTAACTATAGTGCAGTTATATTGCTACAGCTTACTTCGTAAACTCCTTTATACTATGTAACGATCCACCCTGGGGGCTGCATAGATTATACATTTCTAAACCAATATAGTTAAATGGGTACAAAAACTGTGTGTAAACCAGGAGTTGGGGGGCCAGAAGGTACAAAGGTACTTAGGTGTTGCAATGCTTAACTCCTAGGGACCTTGTTGCCTCATGGAATTCTCAGCTCCAAGTTAGGCTCAGTAGGAGAAGAGTTAAGTACCTAAGAAAGGGTTGCTCAGAAGCCAGGAAGCAGAGGTGGGGCCTACCTAACCTAGCCTGGTGTGAAATGCAGAGGAAAGGCATAGGGCTTAGGTGCCTTTTGTGAATCTAGGCCTTCACTCCCTTTGATCTGGGCTTGGGTGCCAGAGAGTACATACATCTACACTGGACTAAGAGACCCCAGCATAGTTGTCGCTGGCATGGATCAGCTGAGTCAGGCTTACAGAGCTCAAGCTGCAGGGCTAAAAATTGCTGTTCAGGCTTGGACTGGAGCCCAGGCTTTGGGACAGTCCCCCCTTGTGGGGTCCCAGAGCTTAGACTCCAGCCTGAGCCCACCCATCTACACAGCCGTTTTACAGCCCTGCAGCCTGAGCCCCATGAGCTTGAGTCAGCTGACCTGTCCCAACAGCTGGGGTAGACATACTTTGACTGACAAGCAGGCAACAGCTGCCTCCCTTTGCTAAGGATTCTCAGCAATGAACCCTCTTCTGGAGTTAGGTGCCTATGTCACAGCAGGCCTTTCTCAGGGAGGATGACTCCCCCCACCCCATCATACCCAATAGCCCAGTGGCTAAGGCACTCAGCTGGGATGTCAGAGACCTGGATTCAAGTCTCTGCTCTAACTCAGGCAGAGTGGTGATTCACACCTGAGTCTCCTACATCCTAAGTGAATGCCCTAACCACTGGGTATGTATGCACACGCACACTCACACTCAGACCTGCTGGTGCAATAAATGGGGGAACACCTCGTTTAAGAATCCCACTGGGGCTTCAACGAGCTTGTTAGCTGGGGGGGCAGTATCTGCATTTAGGTGGCTTTGCATGTGCCTACTGCCAAAACAGGGATTTACAGGGTTAGCTGGTAACTGAGCAGTTGTTTTGACAATGGCAGCAGTGCCTAAATGTTGAATTTGGTGCCTAAGTCCTTTGAATCTAGCCTGGAGTCTTGAAACCAACATTGACTGTCTTTTTGAGAGATGCTATAGTTCAAATACAACTTATATTGGGCTCACTTGTGAGACAACAGGAAAGAATAATCCCTTCCACTGAAGGAATCACTGGGTAGCACTCTATGGCTTGTGTTATGCAGGTCAGACTAGAGCATCAGAATGATCCTTTCTGGCCTTATAATCTATGAGACTCAGCTGGAGTGAAATTGTTTTTCTAAAATGTATTTTGGCTCCCTTCTCCCCACACTTTAGACTTGATCCTGTTCTGAGTGAAGTCAATGGGAGCTTCACTACTGACTACCGTGAAGCAAGGTCAGGCCTTTATGTACTTATAGGAGCAGCTTTGTCAACTGGTTTTCTAAAGCAAGAATTTCCTGTTATGCTGCCAGGGCTGATAAGACTGGGATTGTTCTTAAATCTTCATCTTTAGTGTGTGTTTGTTTCTGTTTTGGAATCACTCAAGTAGCAACTGAGGACTACCACCACCACAAGCAGCCTTGTACTTATGAAAATAAGACTCAAACAAAAAACAAAGCTACACAGGTAACAGACACTGGGCAAATTCTGCTCAGTTACTTGTGCATCTTTCATTAATTTCAATGTAGCTGCATAAGTAACAAACCAAAATATCATCATTGTAAACTGTGAAGAGCAGGAACTCTATTTTTGGGTGGGGGTGTGTGTGTGTGTGTACACAAAATCCAGCACAATGGTCATCCCTTATTAGAGCCTCTAGGCACCACCACAATGCAAAGAATACATAGTAATGACCACAGCAATTACTTGACTGCTTAACACACAATGCATCTTATTAGACTCTTTTTAAAGAGTGATATTATTCCACCCCCAAGGTGCAACCATAAACTTTTAAATTTTGAATCTATTATAGATTTAAAAAACTGTGTGTGTGTCTGTCTCTCTCTCTCCTATGTTTGCTGGCACTGAAATGAACACCAAATGGCATTTAACTTTGCAGAGCCCATAGATATTTAAAAGTGCAAAAGACAAATCAAAAGGCATAACACTTACAATTAAATTCACTACAGATGTTAGTTACTTCCTATGTACTTTCTTTCCTCAACTATATTCTAGTACTTGTGTAATTGTTTCATATAATCTGTACAGCTATAATGTACCAAATGTGAACCTGTGTATTTCACCTTTACTCTTACTTTTGAGCATCTCCCTGGGTATCTCATAGACCTTAAGGTTAGAAGGGACCATTTTGATCATCTAGTCTGACCTGCACAACACAAGCCACAGAATTTCACCCACCCACTCCTGTAATAAATCCCTAACCTGTGCCTGAGCTATTGGAGTCCTCAAATCATGGTTTAAAGACTTCAAGGTGCAGAGAATCCTCCAGCAAGTGACCCGTGCCCCACGCTGCAGAGGAAGAGGAAAAAACCCCAGGGCCTCTGCCAATCTGCCCTGGAGGAAAATTCCTTCCCGACCCCAGATACGGCAATCAGCTAAACCCTGAGCATGTGGGCAAGACTCACCAGCTAGACACCCAGGAAAGAATTCTCTGTAGTAACTCAGATCCCACCCCATCTCCTATGTTTAAAAAGGATGAACTCAAACTGGAACGGGTACAGAGAAGGGCCACTAGGATGATCCGAGGAATGGAAAACCTTTCCTATGAAAGGAGACTCGAGGAGCTTGGTTTGTTTAGCCTAACCAAAAGAAGGCTGAGGGGGGATATGATTGCTCTCTTTAAATATATCAAAGAGATAAATACCAGGGAGGGAGAGGAATTATTTCAGCTCAGTACTAATGTGGACACGAGAACAAATGGATATAAACTGGCCGTGGGGAAATTTAGGCTTGAAATTAGACGAAGGTTTCTAACCGTCAGAGGGGTGAAATTTTGGAACAGCCTTCCGAGGGAAACGGTGGGGGCGAAAGACCTCTCTGGCTTCAAGATTAGGCTAGATAAGTTTATGGAGGGAATGGTTTGATGAGATAACGTGATTTTAATCAATTAGGCAATAACGGCCATCGCTGGTAAAATGAGGGTCTGGCTAGAGAATCTTGCCTGTATGCTCGGGGTTCTGCTGATCGCCATATTTGGGGTCGGGAAGGAATTTTCCTCCAGGGTAGATTGGCAGTGGCCCTGGAGGTTTTTCGCCTTCCTCCGCAGCATAGGGCAGGGGTCGCAAGCTGGAAGATTCTCTGCAACTTGAAGTCTTTAGATCACGATCTGGAGACTTCAACAGCAGAGTTAAGGGAAAGTGGAGGGGTCAGCTTTT
Source organism: Terrapene triunguis (assembly GCF_002925995.2). Lineage (NCBI taxonomy): Eukaryota > Metazoa > Chordata > Testudines > Emydidae > Terrapene > Terrapene triunguis. Next base: position 15,071,140 of record NW_020664487.1, on the reverse strand, counting down.
GTGGCCTGCATCATGCGGGAGGTCAGACTAGATGACCATATTGGTCCCTTCTGACCTTAAAGTCTATGAGTCTATGAGTCTATCTAATATCCCATCACAGGCCATTGGGCATATTTACCACTAATAGTCAAAGATCAATTAATTTCCAAAATTAAGCTATCCCATCACACCATCCCCTCTATAAACTTATGAAGCTTAGTCTTGAAGCCAGATATGTCTTTTGCCCCACTGCTCCCCTTGGAAGGCTGTTCCAGAACTTCACTCCTCTGATGGTTAGAAACCTTCGTCTAATTTCAAGTCTAAACTTCCTAATGTCCAGTTTATATCCATTTGTTCTTGTGTCCACATCGGTACTAAGTTTAAATAATTCCTCTCCCTCCCTGGTGTTTATCCCTCTGATGTATTTATAGAGCACAATCATATCTCCCCTCAGCCTTCTTTTGCTTAGGCTAAACAAGCCAAGCTCTTTGAGTCTCCATTCAAAAGGTATCTTGTCTACAAGCTTAGAGCACAATCCTGAGAAAACCTATGCATGTGAATAACTTTGCTCCCATGAAGGCCCATGACTTCACTGATACTGCACACAGTAAATTGAAACTACCAAGTAAAGTTGCAGGCTCAGTGAGGTAGGAACCATCTTTTACTATGATCTTGGTCAGAGCCTCTCAGTGCTACTGCATACAAATAATAATCACTGAGTGATCAAGGGTTAATTCTGTTTAAACTAATAGAAGAGTAAACAACAATAGATACGCATATAGGGTCCTTGATTTCAAAAGGCAAAATTAAAAAAAAAA
>NW_020664487.1:15039768-15070333 GCF_002925995.2 Terrapene triunguis | reverse complement strand
GAGTCAAGGACAGAACTTTGTCACAATAGTTAAGGACATAAAACCATGTTATATTTTATCCTTTAAAAAAGTTAGATTGTGCCAGACCAACCTGCTCACTTTGAGAAGAGAACCAATTTTTCTAGACAAAGGAAATGTAGTAGATCTAATTTACCAGGATATCTGTAAAGCATCTGATATAGTTTCACGTGGGAAATTAATTAAATTGGAGAAGATGGAGTTTAATATGAGAATCGAAAAGTAAGGAACTGGTTAAAGGGGAGACTACAACAGGTCATGCTGAAAGGTGAGCTGTCAGATTGGAGTTCCTCAAGGATTGGTCTTGGGATGAATCTTATTTAACATTTTCATTAATGTGAGAGTGTGCAAATAAAATTTTGTGGCTGACCCAAACTTGGGAGGTATTGCCAATATGGAGGAGGATCAGAATATCATACAAGTTTACTCGAATAACCTTGAAAACTGGAGTAGTAGAGATGGGAGGAAATTTAACAGTGCGAAGTGCAAGGTCAGGCATTTAGGGACTAACAAGAACTTTTGCTATAAGTTGGAGATGTATCAGTTGGACTCAACAGAGGAGGAGAATGACATGGTGTATTAGCTGATCAAAGGATCAGCTAATGAGTTGCCAGTGTGATGCAGCTGTGAAAAAGTTGAATGCAATCCTAGACTGCATCAGGTGAGGTACTTCCAGAAGCAATTGGAAAATGTTAGTACCAGTATACAAGGCACTGGTGAGACCTTATCTGGACTACTGCATGTTTAAGAAAGATTAATTCAAACTGAAACAGGTGCAGAGAAGAGCTACTAGGATGATCAGAGGAATGGAGAACCTACCTTACAAGAGAAGTCTTAAGGAGTGTGGCTTGCTTGCCTAACAAAATTAAGGATGTTCTCTATAAACATATCAGAGGGATAAACACCATGGAGGGAGAGGAATTATTAAAATTAAGGACCAATATTGGCACAAGAACAAATGGATATAAATTGGCTATCAATAAGTTTAGGAATGAAATTAGACAAAGTGTTCTAACCCTCAGACGAATGAAGTTTTGGAACAGCCTTCCAAGGGGAGTAGTGGGGGCAAAAAATCTAGCTTGTTTTAAAACTGAGCTTAATAAGTTTAAGGAGGGGATGGTATGATGAGATTGCTTAATGTGGCATATGGTCTATCATTGACTGCTATTAGCAAATATCTCCAACAGTAAGAAATGGGACACTAGATGGGGAGGGTTCCAAGTTAATGCAAAGAATTCTTTCCCAGGTGTCTGGCTGGTGGGTCTTGCCTACTTACTCAGGGTCTAACTGATCACCATATTTGGGATCGGGAGGGACTTTCCCCCAGGACAGATTGGCAGAGACCCTGGCATTTTTCATCTCCCTCTGCAGTGTGGGGCACGGGGCACTTGCTTGTTTGAACTAGAGTAAATGATGGATTCTCTAACTTGAAGTCTTTAAATTAAGATTTGATGACTTAGGTAACTCAGCCAGAGGTTAGGGGTCTATTACAGAGTGAGGTTCTGTGGCCTGCAGCGTGCAGGTCAAACTAGATGATCATGATGGTCCCTTCTGGCCTTAACATCTATGAATCTGATTCTGCCACCCTGACTGACATGAAGTAGTATCTTGGGTTTAAGAATCCCATTTTTAGTCATCTAGCTCTCTCCATACATTGCATGGGGAGCCTGAGCACCTAACTTGGGGGTGAGAATTTCAGTAGGCAGCAAAGTGTCTAAACTTACCTCTGTGAATCTGGCTCTTACTTCACAAATATTTACTCCACTGAAGTCAATGGGCCACTTATGCAGATAGATACAATTCAGTGTGGCAAAACTGAGCCCAATAATAAAGTTACGTGTATTAAATGTTTGCAGGCTCAGTAAAAATTAAATAAATGAGCAAAACCATTTGAATAGACGGCTCTTTAGAATTTACCGTGGTAATTCTTTGCAGAATTTCATACACTTGGAATGAAAGACTCCACAGAATTAGTGGATGTTTTCTGCAGTCTCCCGATGGCCCTGAAGTCTCAAAACGACCATTTACAAGTACAAAAATAATCTATTTAGCATTCTGAGGGCTATCACTCATTTTAATCTCCAAGTTAACTGTATGCCACATAAATCTGGGTCTCTTTCACTTCTATTGCTGGCCATTGTCTATAGCAGAAATAAGCACAGAGCTGAAGTTCTAGGAAGACATGCAAGGAAGGAATCCTACAGCAGATCCAGTTGCTGCAAGAATAAGTTGTTTGTCTTTCATTTTGGACTTTGTTCCACAGCTGGGCCCTGTCAAGCTGAGAGAGAAGTCCTGCTATAAAATGGGAATAGTACTTTCCTCCCCACTAGTACCCCCAGGACCCTTTTGTTTAAGTGCTTGCCACTGATTACCTGACATTTCTCTTGTTGACTTGAGTTGTAAAGTAAACAGGACAACTCACAAGAGGCAAGAGCCAATTGTCAGACCACTGACACTAATATGAGAGAGATCTTTGGGTCAGCTTCAGGTGAAGAAACCTGGCCACTAAGCAGGGGAAGTAGAACTGCAGCAGCAGCGAGCGGGAGGCCGCACTACACCTGTGCATGTTCCAAGAGTCACCTGTAATCCGATGCACAAGGGAGGTGACAAATACGTCTGAGGCTGAGTCAAGGAGATCAAGGACCCTATGCACATTTAAATGTGGGTCCATCACCACCGTGTAGGTCCCCAGTGGCCTCACCCCCTCCCCTTTCCAGGCAGGAGGAGGCCCCAGGCAGCAACAGTGGAGGAAAGGCCTCAGCCTGCTAGTGTGCATCTTCACTTCAGAGTTAACTCAAGGGATCAAGCTCTCAAGTTAGTCTAGCACAAACCACATTGCAAAATAACACTTTGGTTGGCCAATAATACCAATATGCCCAGGAACATGCAAATAGATTGGAAAGTCTCTAGCAAGGAATGGAGTGAGATTCCCTTCTTACAATATTGGTTAGAGTTCTTGTTTTTTATAAGGCAGTAGATAAGGAAAAGCAGAATTTCCATGCAGCGGTTTATGGGGGAGAAATAGTTTGAAATTAAAACACTTCAGTCCGCACTAGAAAGTATCTGATCTTTCCCTACAGCATGAATTAATGCTTTATGTGGCTCTTGGAATGGGTCTCTTACCAGCTGTGGCCCGATCTTGCAATGAGCAGGTCTCTGTATAGGGGTAGGGGCTTGCAGGGCTGGCTCTAGGTTTTTTGCCGCCCCAAGCAAAAAAAATTTTGGCTTCCCCCCACCCCAGCCCTGGGCCCTCACCTCTGCCACCCCAACCCTGGGCTCTCCCCCCCACCCCACCCTCACCCCTGCTGCCCCAACCCTGGGCTCTCCCCCTACCCCACCCACACCACCTGCCGCCCCCGCGCTGGGCTTCCCCCCACCAGCGCTGACTCCGCCCGCTCCCCCCTCACTTCCAGCCGGTCCAGCGCCAGCAGAGTCGGGGTAAGCAGCGGGGCTCCGGGGCCGTGCCTCAGCCCAGGGTCCCTCCAGCCAGGGCTCCCGCCTCCAGGACTGGCTGGGACCGGGGAGGACAGAGCTGGGGGACCGCCCCGGCAGGGGGCTGAGGAGCCGGGGCAGGGTAGCCCCAGAGGGAGCGGAGCCCCAGAGAGCAGGACGCAGGCCCCGCACAGCAGCACCCCGCCCTTTATGGCCCTGCTCCTGCTCCTGGCCACCCTGCCGCAGTCCCTGGGCGGCTGTGGCCACTTCGCCCAGCTCCAGCTGCGGCGCTGGGGGGGGGCGGCCGTGCTGCGGCACCTGCAGGCGGCTCCGTGTGCCCCAAAGGATGGCCCACAGCCCGAGTGTCCCGCGCCCGGAGCCCGCCCGGCCATAAGGTGCGGGCGCTGCTCCCCGACGCGAACCGCAGCGGCCCCAGGGCGCCCCCAGTGCAGGACGCACTGCTGCTGCCAGGGCCAGCTCTAGGATTTTGCCGGCCAAGTGCCAAAAAAAAAAAAAAGAGGCTGGCTGGAATGCCGCCCCTGAAAATGTGCCACCCCAAGCACCTGCTTGGTTTGCTGGTACCTGGAGCCAGCCCTGGGGGCTTGCCCACACCGAGCTCCTTGCAAGATTGGGAAGTGAACAATAAACATTGCTACTCGAGACGTGCTGTGAAACAGGACTGATCTTTGTCCAGGTGAAATGTTTTATCAGCATTTGTTCAGGCCCAAGAAGAGTGCTTTATTGTTGCTTTTCTGAATATCCCCAGTGCTTTCTGAAGCACTTACTTCAGCAATATTGCTACAGATTCCGAATGCAATGAAGGTAAAATCAAGCCCCCTTTGTATTTCTCTCTATATAGCCTGGTCTATGCTAGAAAAATGACCCATTGCTGACAATAGGCGTCAGAAACAGGTGCAGCTAGATCGGTGCTCAACATTATTTAACTGCGAGTGTTTCTGGACTTTTTCCGAACCTGAGGCTCAAAACTGGTCAAAGGATGTTGGAACAGCATGGAACCCAATTTGCCCTGGGCTACTTGCACTTAAATCGTGTTCAGCACTGATTTTACTGCACCTGTCGCTGCCACCCATTGTCAGCAACGAGTCATTTCTCTAGTGCAGGCAGTCCCATGTTATCAGCAGAACAGCAGCCATTCCTGGGTCACTTTCCAATTTGGTTCTCTTCCCTTGCCAGCAAACACAATTTTGGTTAATTTTACATGTTCTCCTCTATAACGGAGCTAAGAATTTGCAATGGGGAGGTGGGGATCAGGGAATAATTCACTATATAACTAAGTATGCACAGTTGTAAAACATTGCAAATATGAATGCTAAATGAGAAACCATGCTGCTTGGAATCAAACAAGCCAATTTTGACCAAGATATTAGAAATACACTATTTAAAAAAAAAATTTTTTTTGCCCTTTGTAATAATTGAAAAAATATTTTCTAACCTTCATTTTCTTAATTTTTTTTTCTAAAGAAGAAACCACTCTCCTCTGGGGGGCTTAGATCAAAGTCCTCGTAGGTCTCAGCTGATGGTATCTCCAGCTCCATGTACTCAGATTAAATTAGGGATGGTTGAAATGGACCAGCCAATCACAGAGGAGCCACAGCAGAGACCCGCGTCCAAGGCAGGAGCTGGGGCCGGAGCAGAGCTGCGTGGTGCACTAAGGTCGACTGATAATTCTGCAAGGAAGTCAGTGAGGCTCTACGCAGCAGTCGAGCTACGTATTGCCTATTGCAGGGCTGGGGCCTAGGATTTGTAGGAGCCACCACAGGAGCCCAAGGAAGTACACTGGATGTTGCTTAATAATAATAATTTTGATATCACCAACTGTAGCTTAATTGCAACATCTTGCCTGGAACTGATCCTGTCCCATTGACATTAATGTTAACGGGATTCAGATATTGGCAACAGGTATGTGGTTAGTAACATTTTCCCTGGCTGCAAGCAGGTTTGAAAGGCTGCAGCCCAGGAAGGCAATTCACAGATAGGTTGTAGCCCTGCAAACTTGCCTTTCGCTTATTGGCAATTCTAAGATAATAGCAACTTTTTGCTGGGAACTGAGAGTTTGCTAATAAGCAGGATCCCAGAGTTGCCAATATTTGAAAAAAAATTCAAGGAACAAATCTTGAAATAACCCCACAGCCTGCAGGACAGCAGGCTCCTGGCTGCCAATGACTTGGGTGCATATTTTGAGGGGTCTTAGGCCTACACTGCACTTTTGTAGTTAAAACTTTTGGTGTGAAAAAAACACCCCCTGAACGACAAAAGTTTGAACGACACAAAGCGCCGATGTGGGCAGCACTTTGGCATCAGGAGATGTGCTCCCGGCGATGAAGCTGCCACCTCTCGTTGGCGGTGGCTGTATTTTGTTGCCTGGAGAGCTCTCTCACGGAGACAAAACGGCTACACTGCGCACCTTACAATGGCGTGGCTGCAGCGGCTCAGCTGTGCCGTTATAAAGTGTGCAGTGTAGACGTGGCCTGAGACTGTTCATCAGCTACCAAGGTCTGAGCAAACAGAGGTTTCAGGGTGTTCTTGCTTTTTTGTCTGCCCACTATAGCGGCACAGGTTAGGGCTTGTCTACACAGGGAAATTTACCAGCCTAATTATACCAAAATAATTATACCAGTATAACTCCCCATGTGGACAAACTTTTTCATAGATTCCAAGGATAGAAGGGACCATTGTGATCATCTAGTCTGATCCCCTATATAATACAGGCCAGAGAACTGCCCCAAAATGATTCCTAGAGCAGAGCTTTTAGAAACACATCCAATAAGAGTGTCCATACAGGGAGTTATACTGGTGTAACTACGGTGGTATAATTAGAGTGGTATAGTCATACCAGTATAAAACCTTGTTCAACACATGAGGGTTTTTTCAGAACATTGCACCATGGGATATCCATCCAGAATTCTGTGCATTTATTTTGAAAAATTGCAGAGCTGTGTGGACACGATTCACACAGGAATTAGCATAAGATGACATAAACCAAGCGATGTGGCTGCACTCTGCTAGTGAAGTCACACTAGTTTAGTTATCGTCATAGACAGCTAGTGAAAATATTCTTGGAGGGGGCTGAATCCTCACCCCTGGGTGCATGCAGGAGGAGTCTCTTCTCGGGGGGAGGGTGTCAGGCCCTGATCTCCGGTGTGTGTGTGTGGGGGGGGTCACTGTCTCTATCCTAGCCCAGTGCAGAGGGGAGGCCCAGGATGTGGGGCGTTGGAGAGTGAGCCTGCCCTGCACTCACCCTGCAGCGGTGGTTCCTGTCCTATGGGGCAAGGCACAGCTCCCGGCTCCAGCCCCTTTGCTCTCGCTGATTCAAAGAAACCTGCCACAGCATCATATGACACACATGAGCCTGTGCACAAGTGGGTCCCCACTTCCCACTACACCCCACCTCAGCATTCCCTGGTGCTGCTGGACACGGGAATTCACCTGCTTAGCGGGCCGGTGATGGGAAGGCAAGGCAGAGATCGATCTGGAGGGGCTGAGCCCCCTCTAGTCCTAGCCACCTACCACCTATAGTGGTAGTGGAAAACATACTTCAAAAAAGCATTCCTGTGTAGACAAGCCTTCGTTACACCAATAAATTTCCCTGTGTAGACAAGCACTAACTCTTAGCCTCCTCTGGCTTGTTGTCCTGGAAGGAAGCGTGGAAGCTCAGGCATGGAGGTTCAACACCTGGAGGCTGAATTTGCACAGCCAGAGAGCAGGGCTATTACAGGGGCCCAGCACAGGGATGTAAGGATTAGGGATGCCTTGAGGGAGCAATTTGATGCTGAAAGCAACCAGTAAAGTTTGGTGCCCTGCACGGGAGTGAAGTGCAGTGGCATTGGGAGTGGTGCATTATGGGCAGCTATCCCACAGAGCACAGAACATTGGGGGCAGCACATTCTGGGTCCTGTCCCAATGCCCCGTGATGCATCGCTTTCATGGGACTGTGTGCTGAGCTCGCCCCCACCCTGCAGTGCAAGGACACGAGATTGAGAGCTGCCCTGCCGGTGGAGAAGTGGGTGGCTATTGCAATCTGGAAGCTGACAACTCCAGACAGCTACCGATCGGTTGCTAAGCAGTTTGGAACGGGAAAGTCGACCGTTGGAATCGTGTTGATGCAAGTTTGCAGGGCCATTAATCACATCCTGCTCAGAAGAACCGTGACTCTGGGCAACATGCTCGACATTGTGGCTGGCTTTGCACAAATGGGTTTCCCTAACTGCAGAGGGGCGATAGATAGGACTGGCACCAGACCACCTAGCCTCCGAGTACATAAATCGGAAGGGGTATTGCTCTATAGTTCTCCAGGCGCTTGTGGATCACCGTGGGCGTTTCATGGACATTAATGCAGGCTGGTCCGGAAAGATGCGTGATGGATCTTTCGGAACACAGGGCTGTTCAGAAAGCTGAAAGCTGGGACTTTCTTCCCAGACCAGAAGATCATCGTAGGGGAAGTCAAAATGCCCATTGTGATCGTTGGAGACCCAGCTTACCCTTTAATGCCGTGGCTCATGAAACCCTACACAAGGAGCCGTGACTGCAGCAAGGAGCGGTTCAACAACAGGCTGAGTCAGTGCAGAATGACTGTTGAGTGTGCTTTTGGCCGTTTAAAGGGCCGCTGGTGCTGTCTGTATGGGAAGCTGGACCTGTATGGGGTGCTGTACCCTCCATAATATTTGTGAAGGGAAGGGTGAAAGCTTCACTCAGGCATGGACCTTGGAGGATCAACACCTGGAGGCTGAATTTGCACAGCCAGAGAGCAGGGCTATTAGAGGGATCCAGCATCGGGATGTAAGGATTAGGGATGCCTTGAGGGAGCAATTTGATGCTGAAAGCCACCACTAAAGTTTGGTGCCCTGCACAGGAGTGAAGTGCAGTGGTTCCAATGCTAGTAGGCATCCGTGTTTGCTATGTATAATGCACTTTACTATGTATGATGGGGAGGGATAGCTCAGTTGTTTGAACATTGGCCTGCTAAACCCAGGCTTGTGAGTTCAAGGGGGGGATTTAGTTGGGGATTGGACTAGATGACCTCCTGAGGTCCCTTCCAACCCTGATATTCTACAATTCACTGACTTGCAGTGCCGGTTGCTTTCCTGGGCTATAGTATATTTTACTTAATGCAATAAAGAATGTTTTCAAAGCCAAAAAATTCATTTATTGAAAAGAAACACAACTGCTTGGGAAACGGAAAGGGCATGGCACATCTGTGCTGTGTAGGAGGAGGGAAGGGGGTGGGGTGGGGAATGGGACAATCACAGATTTGCGCATGTCCTGTTATCATACTCAGCCTTCCTGTCTGGAGTGCCGTGCAATGAGTGCCGCACTTCAGGCTGGCTAAAATGCATGGTGATGGGGTTGAGTGCAGAGGGTAAGGGTCGTAGTTTGCAGGGCTGGGTGGTGAAGCTACAGGTGTTGGAGGCAGCTGGTGGCAATAAGAACCCAGATGTTGGGAAAAGTGGGTTGGAGGTGACATGGGGGCACAAGGGAAAGAGTTTTGGGACAAGGGCTGCGGGGGGAGTGACTGTGGATGTGCTCCATCTGCAGTGCTATGAGCGCCTGGATCGAGTCCGCTTGGCGTTCCATGATGCTTAGCAGCTGCTCCGTGCTTTGGTGCCGGCGATCCGCATTCTGCTGGCGGAGCCCCCTTTCAGTCTCCTGCCACTCCTGCACTTTTTGATTTTCATTAACGGACTGCTGCATGACTGCAGCAGGTCCTCTTTGGTTCTTCGCGGACGCTTCCTGATTCTTTGGAGTCTTTCGGCCATTGATAACAAGGACGGCTGGGATCTCAAGGTTGCATCTGTAAAGCCAAAATGCAACATTTAACAAAGGCAGCATTGTTCACACCAGACAGAACAATGATTCGGCCGTACTTAAAGACAAGTACAGTGTACACAATAGCAGAAATTGCCCGTCCCAAAGCGAGCGCACACAACCCACAGGAGCCCCAAAATGGTGAGTAACCACAGGGACAAGGGGGAATGATTGTTTCATGGCTGTACTGTCCTCCAGGGTTCTGTGCCTTGGGGAGAACCAATAGCTGCAGGGGGCCCCTATACTGAACACTGTCCCCACATTTTCCACAAGATGAGTTCGTCCTGGAAGATATCTCGCTGCTGAGGGTGACCTGGGAAGCAAGGGAGGGTCTTCTACTACAGTGCGGCTTCCGCCCTGGCCCTTATGCAGCTTGCCTGTGTGCAGCAATGGTCCCCCCACCCCTCACAGCACAGTGGCGTGGACATGTTAGCCTTACTGGGACAAGGAGCACAGTAGCTCTGCCAAGGAACCTGTGCAAGCGGATTGCCTAGCTTCTGCATGAGACCTTTGAAGAGATCATTGAGGCCGATTACCGTGATGTGATGGAGCACATCAACACCCTATTCCGCATCTACGCATGCATGCAGCCCTAACCCTCCTCGCCCCAAGAGTCCGCACCGAACAACTTCCTTCCCAAAATAAAAGTCACTTACCAGGCACCTCCTCTGCTGCTTGTTCTTCCCCAAGCACCGTCCACTGCAACTGGCTTGACAACAGCTCCTGACTGCATGCATCTAGGGATGCCAGGCTGTCCTCTGGCTCTGGGCCCCCTCCTCCTCAGCACCCTCGCTCCTGCTTTCCTCCTCCTGCCTTGTTGAACTGTGGGCTGCTACAGCCTCTGAAGTGTCCATGGTGCTCTTCGGAGTGGAGGTGGGGTCGCCCCAAGTATCGCATCCACCTCTTTGTAGAAATGGCAGGTCGTGGGGGCAGCACCAGAGTGGCGGTTTGCCTCCCGCCCTTTGTGGTAGGCATTCCGCAGCTCCTTCACTTGAACCCTGCACTGCTGTGCATCCCGGTCATGGCCCCTTTCCATCATGTCCCTTGATATCTGCCCAAAGGTATCGTAATTCCTGCAGCTGGAGCGCAGCTGGGACTGGACAGCTTCCTCCCTCCAAACACTGATGAAGTCCAGCACCTCGCGCATTGCTCCATACTGGGGATCGCCTGGCATGTGGAGGCATGGTCACCTGGAAAGATGCGCTGAGAGCACTCCACGCCTGGCTGAGCAAACAGGAAGGGGACTATCAAAATTCACAGAGAATTTAAAGGGTGGGTCTGATGGTTGGTCACCTGAGGGCAGGGCAGTAGAGTTCAAAGTGATGACCAGAGTGGCTAGAACAGACATTGTGGGACACTTCTGGAGGCCAATCAGAGCGCATGAATAGACCAGGGCGGGGCACAGCAAGCTTTATGCTTCTCGTGGAGGTGGATTACCAGGGGGTGCTCCAGACGTGGAGTCCAGGCACTCTACGTGCCTTGCCAGTGTGGACACCTCAGGAGTTAGGGCGCCCGGGGCTGATTTAATGCGCTCTAACTTGCAAGTGTAGCCAAGCCCTTATGCTCAACTCAACAGCATTTCTGTGCTGGCATGTGGGGGAAATAAAGGGGACTAGGGTGACCAGACAGCAAGTGTGAAAAATCGGGACGGGGGTGGGGGGTAATAGGAGCCTATATAAGAAAAAGACCCAAAAATTGGGACTGTCCCTATAAAATTGCATCATCTGGTCCCCCTAAGGGGGACCCAGGCTCTTAGCTAAGTAGACTTCTGACTTGGGTTAGGAATTTGGAAGTGCTTTGAGCCTGGACTAGCTGACCCAGAAGTGGGTGGGACTGTAGGAGGTTAATCTGGTCCAACCCCCTGCTCAAAGTTTGCCCCAGATCCCTAAATGGTCCCCTCAAGGATTAAACTCACAACCCTGGGTTTAAGCAGGCTAATGCACAAATCACTGAGCTATCCCTTCTCCCTATGTGCTGCTTGAACTCAGGCTGGAACCTCCTCTCCCTCACTTTGCAGTGACGATGCTAGCTAAATCTAATGATGAATCTGATAGTGCTCCAGTGCCTGCCTTCCCACAATTCCTCCCCTCCCCCCAGGGCAGACAACTTCTCCCACAATTGACAACTGCCTGGGAAAGAATCGGTCAGCATGTCAGTAGAAGAGACAGTGCTCTGCCTAGCTTGAAGGCTTGTCTCTTTCACCAACAGAAGTTGGTCCAATAAAATATATTATCTCACCCACTCCACAAGACAGACAACGGGCTGGGCATGGAGGGATATAACACACCAGGAGAGTGATCAATGTGATGGGCTACTAATGCCATATTAGGGTTTTTTCTTTGAGTTTTGGGTGGAGTTTTATTTGAATGAGATTAGCTAAGCAGAAAGAAGGGAAGGGACATTGAAAGGGGGCCAAGTGGAGGAGGAGGAAAATATTCATAACTAGGCTTCAAAGTTAACTGCCCATCAAGATGAAGGGGGACATTCACACATCTTTCAGTGCTATTGTTTTCCTTTCAGAAAGATAACAGGGCATCAGTTTACAATATCCTCACACCTTCTATGGGTCATCTCGATTATCACTTCAAAATCTTTTTCTCCTGTTGATGATAGCTCATCTCAGTTGATTGGCCTCTTACAGTTGGTCTGGCTACTTCCACCTTTTCATGTTCTCTGTATGTATAAATATCTTCTTTCTGTGTGTTCCATTCTAGGCATCCGAAGAAGTGGGCTGTAGCCCACGAAAGCTTATGCTCAAATAAATTTGTTAGTCTCTAAGGTGCCACAAGTACTCCTGGTTTTTTTTGAAGCTATCTTTATGTCATCCTTTCTTCCCCTGAATCCAGTCCTGGGGAGGAATCAGACCGTTATACCTTAGAGAAGCCTCACTATTTTCCAGCTTCTGATCACTAAAGCATTATCAAAAAAAGAGGGCCTGAAGTTGGCAGGAATTAAAAATCAGTAATAAATATTTTCCAGTTGTCACGGGGTGAGCTGGCCCTGTAAGGGGGTTGCAGATGAGCATTACCTGTGCCAGGTTTAACACCCCCACCAACTTAGTCTACACTAGGCGTTTATGTCGAATTTAGCGCCGTTACATCGAATTAACCCTGCACCCGTCCACACCACGAAGCTATTTAGTTCGACATAGAGGTCTCTTAAATTCGAATTCTGTACTCCTCCCCAACGAGGGGAGTAGCACTAAATTCGACATGGCCATGTCGAATTAGGCTAGGTGTGCATGGAAATCGACGCTAATAGCTCCGGGAGCTATCCCACAGTGCACCACTCTGTTGACGCTCTGGACAGCAGTCTGAGCTCGGATGCTCTGACCAGCCACACAGGAAAAGCCCCGGGAAAATTTGAATTCCTTTTCCTGTCTGGGCAGTTTGAATCTCATTTCCTGTTTGGACATCGTGGCGAGCTCAGCAGCACTGGCAACGATGCAGAGCTCTCCAGCAGAGATGGCCGTGCAATCTAATAGAAAGAGGGCCCCAGCATGGACTGATCGGGAAGTCTTGTATCTGATCGCTGTGTGGGGCGATGAGTCCGTGCTTTCCGAGCTGCGCTCCAAAAGACGGAATGCAAAGATCTACGAGAAGATCTCTAAAGCCATGGCAGAGAGAGGATACAGCCGGGATGCAACGCAGTGCCGCGTGAAAATCAAGGAGCTGAGACAAGGCTACCAGAAGACCAAAGAGGCAAACGGACGCTCCGGATCCCAGCCCCAGACATCCCATTTCTACGAGGCACTGCATTCCATCCTAGGTGCGCCCGCCACCACTACCCCCCCACTGACCGTGGACTCTGAGGATGGGATATTGTCCACGGCCGGTTCCTCGGACATGTTAGCGGACGGGGAAGATGAGGAAGGAGATGAGGAGGACGAGGCAGTCGACAGCGCTTACAACGCTGATTTCCCCGACAACCAGGATCTCTTCATCACCCTTACAGAGATCTCCTACCAACCGTCCCCAGCTGTTAACCCGGACACAGAATCAGGGGAAGGATCAGCCAGTAAGTGTTTTAAACATCTAAACATTTATTTTTAACAGAACAGGAATATTAACAATAACAACAATGGGTTTCTCATGATTAGTTTGCCCTAGGCGCTTAACGTTTCAGTCCTGGGCAGTGCAACTATTCAAAAAAAAATCTAACAATGTCCGGTTTTGCATGATTGTTCTGCCCAAGCCGCTCTACTGTTTAGTCCCTGCCAGTGCAGCTACAGTAAAATGCGGTCTATATGTCCGGGGATAGAGCAGAAATCCTCCTGGGACATCTCGACAAAGCTCTCCTGGAGGTAATTGGAAAGCCTTTGCATCAGGTTCCTGGGGAGAGCGGCCTTATTGGGTCCTCCGTGGTATGAAACGTTTCCGCACCAGGAGACAATCAAGTACTCCGGGATCATTGCCCTGCAGAGCATGGCGGCATACGGCCCTGGTCTTTGCAGGCTTTCCCGAAGCATTCTTTCTTTATCACTGTCTGAGATCCTCATGAGGGTGAGGTCGCTCATGGTGACCTGCTTTGAATTAGGTAGGGGAATGTTAGTATTGGGACTGCTTGCCTGTTCCTTTACAGAACTGTAACCGCCGGTTTACAGCCACGCGGTGGAGGCGGGAGGGGGCGGCATACAGGGATCTTTCCCTGGGACAGCTGCGAGGGGGTGGGACAGGGGCAGAGATCATGCTTGCCGGATTGCTGGCAGCAGGGACTGGCATTGCTTTCAATGTGAAAGGAGGCCAGTGCTACTATTAAAGTTTTAAGCAGCCACAAGTCTACGGCTTACCATGTCTGCCTGCTACACAAATTCCGGTGTCCTGCCCCGCTTCTCAGATCTGCAGTGCAAGACCCCAGGCACTGAATGCGAGGGCCGAAAATTCGACCTTGTCCTGAGTGCGCATGTGATAGGTGCTGTGCATGGTCTTGTTCACAGAGAAAGACTATGTTCTTTGTTCACAACTACATTTATCTTTCTGAGGAATTCACTCCCTTTTTCCCATTCCCACAGCCACAGCTGCGACTGTTTCCCAACCCAGCCTGGCCTCACACTCCCAGAGGCTAGCGCAGATTAGGCGTAGGAAGAAGAGGACACGGGAAGACATGTTCTCGGAACTTATGGGCTGCTCCCGAGCCCAGGCAGCACAGCAGACCCAGTGGAGGGAGAACTTGTCCCAAATGCACCGATCACACATGGAACGGGAGGAGAGGTGGCGGCAGGAAGACCAGCAGGCGACTCAAACGCTGCTTGGACTAATGCGGAAGCGAACGGACACGCTCCGGCGCCTTGTGGATGTTCTGCAGGAACGGAGGCAGGAGGACAGAGCCCCGCTGCAGTCTATCTGTAACCGCCCTCCCCCGCCACCAAGTCCCATACCCCCCTCACCCAAAGTACAAAGAAGGAGGGGCGGCAGAGTCCGTGAAAACTCTCACTCCACCCCTGCAGACTGCTCTAGTACTAGAAGGCTCTCATTCCCCAAAATTTGACAAGTCCCTTCCTTCCCGCCTCACACAAGCCCCCGTCCAAGTTTCACCCCCCAGTTTTTTGTGTAGTTGCTAATAAAAAATACGTTTCTGTTAATTACTGTTTCCATCATGTTCTTTTGGAGGAGAGTCTGTCTGAAGGGGGAGAAGGGGGTTGGTAATTGGACAGGACAGTCACCTTTAGCAGGGTACAGAGGCGGGGGCAGGTCCAGCAGCAGGGCACATACACAGTGCAGTCACTAGTTACCCTGGTCAGTCTGGGAGGTGGTTTTCATGTTCTGTGGGGGGGAGGGTTGCTCTGTGACTTTGTGGCGGGGGAGGGCAGTTACAGATCTTATGCAGCGGTCCTTATCCTGGATCACAGAGCCACGCAGCAGGGGATCTGTAACCGTCCTCCCCCTGCCACAAAGTCACATAGCCCCCACACACAGAGTCCCGATCAGGAGGGGTGGCAGGCTCCGTTGCAACAACCAGTCCACCACTGCGGAGCCTGTCATTCCTGGAGTTTAGAAGCGTTATTTGCATCACTACACTACACCCGCTCCCCACCACAGTCTGCGTCCCAGGTTTAAAACATTCCCGCAAAAACAGTAATAAAGACAACGGTGTTCATTAACAAAATAGAAGTGATTTTATTTTTTTGGAAGAGGGTGAAGGGGGTATGTAACTGGAGAGGATAGTCAACATTAACTGGGTAAAGAAACGGGGGCAGGTTCAGCTTCTCTGTACACAAACTTAAAAGTCACAGGTTACCCTGCTCACTCAGGAACCTAGCTTTCAAAACCTCCCGGATGCACAGCGCGTCCCACTGGGCTCTTCTAATCGTCCGGCTGTCTGGCTGGGCGTAATCAGCAGCCAGGCTATTTGCCTCAACCTCCCACCCCGCCATAAAGGTCTCCCCCTTGCTCTCACAGAGATTGTGGAGCACACAGCAAGCTGCTATAACAATGGGGATATTGGTTTCGCTGAGATCACAGCGAGTCAGTAAGCTTCTCCATCTCCCCTTGAGACGGCCAAAAGCACACTCCACCACCATTCTGCACTTGCTCAGCCGGTAGTTGAAGAGTTCTTTTTCACTGTCCAGGGCACCAGTATAGGGCTTCATGAGCCAGGGCATTAGCGGGTAAGCTGGGTCCCCAAGGATGACTATAGGCATCTCCACATCCCCAAGAGTTATTTTGTGGTCCGGGAAGTAAATACCTTCCTGCAGCCGTCTAAACAGACCAGAGTTCCTGAAAACGTGAGCGTCATGAACCTTGCCCGGCCATCCGACGTTGATGTTTGTAAAATGTCCTCTATGGTCCACCAGTGCTTGCAGCACCATTGAAAAGTAGCCCTTTCAGTTGATGTACTGGCTGGCCTGGTGGTCCGGTCCCAGGATAGGGATGTGAGTTCCATTTATAGCCCCACTGCAGTTTGGGAATCCCATCACGGCGAAGCCATCTATGATGGCCTGCGCGTTTCCCAGGGTCACTACCTTTGAGAGCAGTACCTCAACGATTGCGTTGGCTACTTGCATCACAACAACCCCCACGGTAGATTTGCCCAAGCCAAAGTGGTTCGCGACTGACCGGTAGCTGTCTGGCGCTGCAAGCTTCCAGAGGGCTATGGCCACTCGCTTCTGGACAGTCAGGGCTGCTCGCATCCGGGTGTCATTGCGCTTCAGGGCAGGGGACAGCAACTCACAAAGTTCAAGGAAAGTCCCCTTCCGCATGCGAAAGTTTCGCAGCCACTGAGATTCATCCCAGACCTGCAGCACTATGCGGTCCCACCAGTCCGTGCTTGTTTCCCGGGCCCAGAATCGCCGTTCCACAACATCCACATGACCCATTGCCACCGTGATGTCCTCGGCGCTGGGTCCCGTGCTTTCTGACAGGTCTGTGCTACTCTCAGACTTCAGGCCCTCACCGCGGTGCCGTAGCCTCCTCGCCTGATTTATTTGCATCTGCCTCTGGGAAAGGTGGATGATAAGCTGCGAGGCGTTGACAACGGCCACAACTGCAGCGATGGTCGCAGCGGGCTCCATGCTCGCAGTGCTGTGGCGTCCGCGCTGTCACTGATCAGAAAAGTGCGCGAACTGATTTCCCGCCGGCGCTTTCAGGGAGGGAGGGCGGGAGTGACGGACGGATGACGACAGTTACCCAAAAGCACCCTCGACACATTTTTTTACCCAGAAGGCATTGGCGGCTCGACCCAGAATTCCAATGGGCAGCGGGGACTGCGGGAACTGTGGGATAGCTGCCCACAGTGCACCGCTTCCAATGTCGACGCTTTCCCCGTTAGTGTGGACTCTCAAAGTCGAATTACTGTCCTTAGTGTGGACACACACGTTCGACTTTGCAATATCGATTCCACATATTCGATTTAAGTGAAATCGAACTACTCTCGTAGTGTAGACATACCCTTAGAGAAGGAGGAAAAAGCAGGGTCATGTGATGGGGAACATGTGACTAAGAACCAGGCATGTTGGGGGACATAAGGACAGGACAGTTTAGGGGAGAGACTGTAGGAAGAACAGACCTGGGAGTGAGCACTCCATTAAAGAGTGAAATGAACAATTAGGAACAGGCCAGCAAGACAGCCTAAACTGAATAGCCTTCTGGAGCCTAGAAAGGAGAGTTGCCTGCAAGGAGCAGGAGCCTGCTAGGAGGAAAGCCACAGCAGGGAGGAGAGGACTATCCTACACCAAGGATGTGAGCTCGCTAGGAGTGGAAGATGTGTTGTTTTAGATTCTGTTAATAAGCCAAACTTCTGCAAGTGGGAGGGTTAGTGAGAATACACGTGAAGTGTGAAGTTTGACTAAGGGTACGTCTATACTTACCCGCTGGTTCGGCAGCCAGCAATCGATCTTCTGGTATCGATTTATCGCGTCTTATCTAGACGCGATAAATCGATCCCGGAAGTGCTCGCTGTCGACGCCGGTAATCCTGCTCTGCGAGAGGAGTAGGCGGAGTCAACGGGGGAGCCTGCCTACCTTGTATTTCGAACTAAGGTACTTCGACTTCAGCTACGTTATTCACGTAGCTGAAGTTGCGTATCTTAGTTCGAACTGGGGGCTTAGTGTGGACCAGGCCTAACTGGGAACAAAAGGGGGAAACTGAGGCAACAGCAGGGCATGGAGTCAGAACAGCTAATCTTTGATACACAATATATATCCTTCTAACTATAGCTTTCTTTTGTTGTATTCCCTGTTGCCCAGTAATTTCCTTTGATGTCTATTACGTGTTCTCTCCTCCTTGCATAACTCCTGTCACAGTCAATTATCCAGTGACAGAGCCAGTGACAATGGGGGCTAGGCTATTGCTAAAGCAACAACTGCTCATCCATAGAACTGTTGTCAAACACTGTTTACTACTTTATAACTCACTAAGGCCTTGTTCAAACACGAAAGTTGTACTGCTTAACTATACCAGCATAGCTAACGCCTTACAACCCCCCCAACCCTTGTGTGGCTATAGTTATATTGGTATGAAGGCCCTTATGCTGGTATAGCTTATTCCCCTTCATGTTGTACCACTATAACGACTATGGTAAAAAATATATATACATCACACCCTAACTATAATTAGTTACACTGGTAACTTAAAAAGTGTTTACAGCACAGGACTGGGAGTCAGTTGTTGCATAAATTTACCATATAATTATAAAATAAATCAATTGGAATATAAATATTGTACTTATATTTCAGTGTATAGTATATAGCGCAGTATAAACAAGTCATTGTCTGTATGAAATTTTAGTTTGTACTGACTTCGCTAGTACTTCTTATGTAGCCTGTTGTAAAACTAGGTAAATATCTAGATGAGTTGATGTACCCCCTGGAAGAATGTGTACCCCCAGGGATACATGTACCCCTGGTTGAAAACCACTGCTCTAGATGGCTTCAGACAAGAAACTTGGGACCAGATTTTCAGAAGGTGCTCTCCTTGCTGGGTACTGAGCTCTTTTGGAAATACAGCCACGTATTTAGGTATATAAATGGAGAAAGAGTCCCCACATGGTATTTTGCTAGTAGATGTATAACCGGTGTGATTCAATTAGAAACTTGTTACAAGTTCAGCAGAGGACATAGAGTTTCTTAAAGCTACTGTAAAATTAGACATCTTTTCTGATTTACTTCAAAGCGCTTGCAGATATCATTTCAAAGCAAGTGAAACAATTAATATTCAAGTTATTTAGAATATTTTAACAAAACACATGTTTAAACCATTAACATAGATAGTTATGGTAAAATGAGCTACTTACTGTGTACAAAAGTTGAGAAATCAGGTCAGACTGGTTTCTAAAAAAGGGAAAAAAAGACCTCTGAGTAAAAGGGATAAACAAATTAAAAAATTAAGACAATATTAAGCCTGAGATTTTCAAAGGCGCCTAAAGGATTTGAACATTTAAAAATTTCAGATGAGGAAAATGCAGAATGAATAAATAATTGTTTGTGTGTGGAATGAAACTGAAATGATGCTTAAATCTAATCTAATCCAATTGTGGAAATATATATAAGTGAAAGAACCTAAATTTCCAAAAAGTGAAGTAATATAAACCCTGTTACATTTAAAACACAAATGTAGTGCCTTTATAGTATTATTGATGGCTGTAAAGGTTAAAGCTTGCTTTCCATTATAAACTTGATTTTAACTCCTCCTCCATAAATTGCCAAAAATTAGGATAATCTATTTGTAAATTCATCTGAAGTTTCTTTATTTAGCAGATTTTTTTAACTATTAAAAGCATTTTTCATATATACCGAGGGTAGGCAACCTATGGCACGCGTGCCGAAGGCGGCACGCGAGCTGATTTTCAGTGGCACTCACACTGCCTGGGTCCTGGCCACCGGTCCGGGAGGCTCTGCATTTTAATTTAATTTTAAATGAAGCTTCTTAAACATTTTAAAAACCTTATTTACTTTACATACAACAATAGTTTAGTTATATATTATAGACTTATAGAACGAGACCTTCTAAAAACGTTAAAATGTATTACTGGCACACGAAACCTTAAAGTAGAGTGAATAAATGAAGACTTGGCACACCACTTTTGAAAGATTGCCGACCCCTGATATATACTATTGCTCTTAATGTGGAGTAGTTATTATGGGTGTGTCTCCACTGCAGAGTTAACTCAGGTTATCTATGCTCAAGCTATTTCTCTTACCTGACAGAAACCACCCTGTGAAATAACACTCAAGCTGCTGTGTCCACAATGGTGCTGCACTCTCTCGTGTGGCAACAAGATTTTCAGAGTCACATCGCATGCTTCTTTGCATTGCATTAAGCTGAGCCACTCTATGAATTATTTCCCAGTGAATTGTGGGAAAACTTGTCTGCCCTTCCCAGGCATAAAGGGGAATTGTGGGAAGGCACTGGAGAACTTGGAGAGGGCCTTGAGTGGAGCTAGCCTAAGGCCTTGGCTACACTTGCAGATGTACAGCACTGTGAGTTAAACCTGACTTCGTGCAGCTGAGTAGGGAAAGCGCTGCAGTCTGTCCACACTGACAGCTGCCCAGCGCACTGTCGTGGCCACATTTGCGGCAATTGCAGCACTATTGGGAGCGGTGCATTATGGGCAGCTATCCCACAGAGCACCTTTTCCCATTCTGGCGCTGTGGGTTGTGGGAAGGGGGCGTGGGTGCGGGGCATTCTGGG
This sequence comes from Terrapene triunguis, assembly GCF_002925995.2. Taxonomy (NCBI): domain Eukaryota; kingdom Metazoa; phylum Chordata; order Testudines; family Emydidae; genus Terrapene; species Terrapene triunguis. Next base: position 15,049,934 of record NW_020664487.1, on the reverse strand, counting down.
TCCTGTCCCAACGCCCCGTGATGCATCGCTTCGCATCCCAGAAATCCCTTTGTTTCCGTCCACCTTTGGCGCCATCTTTCAATGGTTTCTGTGCAGCGCAATCTGTCTGCGGGAAGTGGAGCCCGAACTGCTGAGGCGTATGCCAGCACGAGTCTCGCCAGCACGTCACGTTTGGCTGTCGAACTATTCCTTAAGATCCAAAGTGACAGTGAGAGTGAGGGTGAGGAGTCCGACGATGCTATCGAGCCGCGTAACGCGTATGACACGAAATTGCTTGTGGCATTCACGGACATGCTCAGCACCGTAGAATGCCGCTTTTGGGCTCGGGAAACAAGCACCGAGTGGTGGGATCACATCGTCATGGAAGTCTGGGATGACGAGCAGTGGCTGCAAAACTTTTGGATGAGAAAAGCCACTTTCATGGCACTGTGTGAGGAGCTCGCCCCCACCCTGCGGCGCAAGGACACGAGATTGAGAGCTGCCCTGCTAGTGGAGAAGCGAGTGGCTATTGCAATCTGGAAGCTGGCAACTCCAGACAGCTACCGGTCGGTCGCAAACCAGTTTGGAGTGGGAAAGTCGACCATTGGAATCGTGTTGATGCAAGTTTGCAAGGCCATTAATCGCATCCTACTCAGAAGAACCTTGACTCTGGGTAACGTGCAGGAAATAGTGGATGGCTTTGCACAAATGGGGGTCCCTAACTGTGGAGGGGCGATAGATGGGAAGCACATTCCTATTCTAGCACCACCCCACCTAGGATCCGAGTACGTTAATCGGAAGGGGTATTTCTCTATGGGTCTCCAGGCGCTTGTGGATCACCGTGGGCGTTTCATTGACATTAACACAGGCTGGCCCGGAAAGGTGCATGACGCACGCATCTTTCGGAAAACTTGGCTGTTCAGGAAGATGCAGGCCGGGACTTTTTTCTCAGAGTGGAAGATCACGGTAGGGGAAGTTGAAATGCCCATTGTGATCCTTGGAGATCCCGCTTACCCGTTAATGCCGTGGCTCATGAAACCCTACACAGGGAGCCTTGACAGCAGCAAGGAACGGTTCAACTACAGGCTGAGCCGGTGCCGAATGACTGTGGAGTGTGCCTTTGGCCGTTTAAAGGGCCGCTGGCGATCTCTGTATGGGAAGCTGGACTTGGCCAAAAACAGCATCCCCGCTGTTATATCCGCGTGCTGTGCCCTCCATAATATTTGTGAAGGGAAGGGTGAAAGCTTCACTCAGGCATGGACTTCTGAGGTTCAACACCGGGAGGCTGAATTTGCACAGCCAGAGAGCAGGGCTATTACAGGGGCCCAGTGTGGGGCTGCAAGGATTAGGGATGCCTTAAGGGAGCAATTTGAGGCTGAAAACCAGCAGTGATATCTGGTGCCCTGCACGGGAGTGAAGTGCAGTAGTACCAATCTTTAGGAATCAGTGTTTGCTAAGCAGACAAGCAGACTTGCAGTGCCTGTTTATTTCCTGGGCTAAGGAGTCTTTTACTTTATGCAATAATAAAGAATGTTTTCAAAGCCAAAAAACCCATTTATTGAAAAGAAAAAAAAATTATTTATTGAAAAGAAACAAGGGGGTGGAGTGGGGAACGGTACAATCACAGATTCGCTTATGTCCTGTCTGGTGTGCTGTGCAGTGAGTGCTGCACTTCAGGACAGCTATACTGCATGGTGATGGGGGTTGAGTGCAGAGGGTAAGGGTAGTGGTTTTCAGGGCTGGGTGGTGAAGATACTAGTGTTGGAGGCAGCGGGTGGCGTGAAGAACACGGAAGTTGGGGAAAGTGGGTTGGAGGAGACAGTGGGGCACAACGGAAAGAGTTTTGGGACAAGGGCTGTGGGGGGGTGTGGCGTTCGCGTTTGTGGTACTGCTCCTCTTTCTGCAAGGCTACCAGCTCCTGGATAGTGTCTGCTTGGCGCTCCAGGATGCTTATGAGCCTATCAGTGCTTTGCTGCCGGTGCGCGGTGCTTTGCCGCCAGTGCGCTGCGTTTTCCTGGCGGATCCTGCTTTCTCTCTCCCTCCAGTTCTGTGCTTTCTCATTCTCTTTAATAGATTGCCGCATCACTTCTTGCAGCATGTCTTCTTTGCTTTTTCGCAGTCTCTTCCTGAGTCTTTGCAGTCTCTGAGCAGGCGATAAGAGGGACGGCTGAGGTCTCAAGGTTGATGCAGCTGTATAGGCAAAATGCAACATTTAACAGAGGCAGCATTGTTTATACCAGACAGAGTAATGATCCCCCCTGCACTTAAGGAGTAGAAAACACACAGGGTCTACACAATAGTATAATTTTCCCATCCGAAACAGAGCACACATATCCCACGGGAGCCTCAAAATGGTGAGTAAGGGGGACTGATTGTTTCAGGGCTGCACTGTCCTCTGGGTTTCTGTGCCTTGGGGAGAGCCAACAGCTTCAGGGGGCACCTACACTGAACACTGTCCCAACATTTTCCACAGGAGTTCGTCCTGGACGATATCTCGCTGCTGAGGGTGACCTGGGAAGCAAGGGAGGGTCTTCTACTGCAATGCGGCTTCCGCCCTGGCCCATATGCAGCTTGCCTGTGTGCAGCAATGGCCCCCCCGCCCCTCGCGGCACAGTGGCGCGGACACGTTAGCCTGGCTGGGACAAGGACCACGGTGACTCTCCCGATAAACCTGCGCAAGCGCATTGCACACGTTCTGGATGAGACATTCGAGGAGATTACCGAGGCCGATTACCGCGATCTGATAAACCACATCAATGCACTATTCCGCATCTAGGCATGCATGCCTAACCCTCCTCTCCCAAAGAGCCCGCACCGAAAAAATTCCTTCCCCCCCCAAAAAAACGCTTACTGGGAACCTGCTCTTCTGTTTGTCCTCCACCAAGTACCGGCCGCTGCGACTAGCTACCTTCCTCCTGGCTCGAGAAGAGCTCCTGGCTGCATGGCTCCAGGGATTCCGGGGTGTCTCCATCCAGCCCACCACCATCACTCCCGTTTTCCTCCTCCTCCTCCTCTTCCTCCTCCCCCCCCCACCAGCTCTGAAGTGTCCATGGTGGTGCTCGGAGTGGAGGTGGGATTAACCTCAAGTATCGCATCCAGCTCTTTGTAGAATCGGCAGGTCGCAGGGGGAGCACCCAAGCGGCCATTTGCATCGCGGGCTTTGCGGTAGGCACTCCGCAGTTCCTTCACTTTAATCCTGCATTGCAGGGAGTCCCGGTCATGGCCCCTTTCCATCATGTCCTTTGATACCTTCCCGAAGGTATCGTAATTTCTACGGCTGGAGCACAGCTGGGACTGGACAGCTTCCGCCCCTCAAACACTGATGAGGTCCAGCAACTCGCCATTGCTCCATGCTGGGGCTCGCTTGGCGCGTGGAGGCATGGTCACCTGGAAAGATTCGCTGATAGCACTCCACACCACGCTGGGCTGAGCAAACAGGAAGGGGATTTTTAAAATTCCTGGGGAATGTAAAGGGTGGGTCACATGGTTGGTTACCTGAGGCCAGGGCAGTAGAGTTTGAACTGATGACCAGAGTGGCTAGAACAGGCATTGTGGGATACTGCCGAATAATTCTGGAGGCCATTCACAGCGCATTGGGCGGCCACACTGGTGCTGCAGCGCTGCAGCGGCAGCGCAATACTCGCTATTCCTCTCAGAGAGGTGGAGTACATGCAGCGCTGCAACCACGGAGATACAGCGCTGCAAATGCCTTGCCAGTGTGGACGGGGAGTGAGTTACAGCGCTGGGGGAGCCTTTACAGCGCTGTAACTCGCACGTGTAGCCAAGGCCTAAGTCCATAATAGAGTGATCATGCAAGCAGCTGACCAGTTGTGCTGACTTGAGCTTTAGGCTATAACCCTGATGGACCAATTAAGAGCCAACTCCAATTAAGAGCATCACCACACTTGCACTAAAGGATTTTGTGTGTGGCTGGGACTCAAGTTAAGGGCAATGCTTGAGTTATAACTCAAACTTTACACTGAAGACAAGGGGATGAACAATAAGCAGACCCCACAAGGGCAGGGCCGTCCCTACCAATTATCGTGTCCTACGCAGCCTGAGCCCCCTCAGAGGGTCTGGGCTGCGCTCAAGGCCTGCAGGGCCACAGAGACAGGAGCTGTGGGGGGCCCAGGGGATTAGCAGGGGGCAGGGCCGGCTTTAGGAAGTGCGGGGCCCGATTCAGATACCTGGTGGCGGTCCGGGTCTTCAGCGGCATTTCGGCAGCGAGTCCTTCACTCGCTCCAGGTCTTCCGCGGCACTGAAGGACCCGCCGCCAAAATGCTGCCGAAGACCCGGAACGAGTGAAGGATCCGCCACCAAAGTGCCACCGAAGACCTGGACTGCCGCCGGGTGAGTAAAAATTAAAAAGTTAGGCGCTCTTCTTCGGGGTCCTCTTAGATGCGGGCGCGGGTCCCTCTTAGGCGCGGGGCCCAATTCAGGGGAATCGGGGAAATCAGCCTAAAGCCAGCCCTGGCGGGGGGGCCTGGTGCCAGCAGCAGGAAGTGGAATGACCCGGCCCCAGCCGACTCCACTCCCCAAGTCCCAGCCATGTCACTCGGGGGAGGGGGCTTGGGGGAAGGGATCCATCCCCCTCCCCACACTCACTGATGGTGGGAAGTGGAGCAATACAGCGGGGAGCCAGCAGAGTGGAGCGGGCTGGGGTTGGGTTGCTCTGCTTCCCGCCACCGCCGGTGAGTGCGGGGGTAGGCCTGACCCCTGCTGCCATCTCCAGGTCCCCCTGCTAATCCCCTGGGCTGCGTCCGTCACTGGGGAAGGGGGCTTGGGAGAAGGGGTGGAAAATGGGGGTGCGATGGGGGCAGAGGAAGTTGTCCTGGGCCCCACACCTCCCTAGGAATGCACAGGGGGGCCAGCTGGGGGGTGGGGCTAGCCGCCAGTGCTGCCGCATATGAAGCACGCAGCTGCGTAGGGCACCATGAAATTTGGGGCAATTTGGTGCCCCAAATTTCGTGGTGTCCTACACAGCTGCATATTCTGCGTATGCCTAAGGACGGCTCTGCACCTGGGTATGGGACATGTTCTGGGGAACTGGTAGAGACAGAGGGTACGTCCAGACTACCCGCCAAATCGGCGGGTAGTAATCGATCTATCAGGGATCGATATATCGCGTCTCGTCTAGACGCGATATATTGATCCCCGAACGCGCTCCTGTCAATTCTGGAACTCCACCAGGGCGAGTGGTGGTAGCGGAGTCGACGGGGGAGCTGCGGCCATTGATCCCGCGCCGTGAGGACCCGAGGTAAGTCGAAATAAGATACATTGACTTCAGCTACGCTATTCCCGTAGCTCAAGTTGTGTATCTTACATCGACACCCCCCCCCAGTGTAGACCAGCCCGGAGAGGCACATGGGGAAGTAGAGGAAACCGGCCTAGGGAACAGGAGTAACCAGCAGGGGAGTTTTGCAAGAGATTTTTCCAGGTGAAGGAGGAGCGACTATCTGGCCCTTGGGGTGAGTTTGTTGTCTGTCAGTTAGTCAGTGTGTTGTGTGCTTGCTGTGTGTCTGCTTGACTGACATTTATAGTGTGCTCTCTTTGGGGGTCTGTGTGCTGAGCCTAGCAGCAAGGCTCTAGCCTGCTATCCTTTGATCCCTGACTCCTTTAGGATCCCTTAACAAGGGGGCAGGGCTACTCAGGGAGCATAGGGGTTTTTAAAACCATCTCCAGACCTAAGCGACCAGAGGACCTAGCAAACAGGGGAGTTTTTGAAGGGAGTGCAGAGAGGGAGTGTCAAGGCTGAATCCCCATTCTTTCACTCCGAGTGCAGGAAGTGGGGGCCCGCAAGGATTTTAAAAATTAATACTTGCCATTCTAGGCTTGTATTAAACTCCCAAGGTTACAGCTTCTCTCTGACCTTGGCTTGGTAAATGCTGCCACCACCCAAATGCAACCCCCCCCCCTTTGAACCCAGGAAGGAGCACTTGGGAATTCCTCCTTGTTGGGTACCCTCAAGCCCTTTCACACACCCCTCCGGGGAAGAACTGAGAAAGAAAACAAAGGAAATTAGCTGTGGCTACCAGTTAATCAAACAACATGCACAAACCTTTTAGGACACCAAAAATCCAATCCCGTTCTTAAAAAAGGTAAATTTTATTAAAAACAAAAAAGGGGAAAACATTACATCTGGAATTTAGGCTTTTTGCTAGATCTTAAAAAAACAATTACAAAAACTAAGCACCCAAAATAGCTTTCTTGGGGGTTCAGCTTAAAGGTTACAAGCAAACAAAAGCATCTGGGGTTAGCACAGAGCAGATCCACAAGCCTTAAAATATAAACAGAAATAAACCTGATCGTGTCTAGCTAAATATTCTGATCTATTTGCACATGTGGAGTTCAGAGAAGTAGTTCTAGGTGTGATCTGATGATTTATGAGCATACCTGGCTTAAAGCTGCTTATAGCATGGCTGCTCTGTTCCTCCAACCCAAAGAACAACAGACAAAGGGAAAGTTTCTTTCCCCATTTTAAAAAGTTCTAGCCTTCCCATTGGCTCTTTTGGTCAGGTGCCCACTTTTTCCCCCCTTTACCTGAGGGACTTTTTAACCCTTTACAGGTAAAGCAAGGGAAGAACACCTACCAAGAGGGATTTTACAGCTAACTGGCTGGCTGGGTGTCCATCAAAGGGAGCTACCCCTCCCCCCTCTTTATTTATCACAGGGAGCATGACCGCCAGATACATCTAACATTCTCTGAATGTAGGACAATATACACTTCCCGTTCCCCCCAAAACAAAGAAAGAAAAAGCTGCATGAGTAAAAATAATGCAGGCAGAAGTCTAGCAGCAGAGAGGGGGCTGTCCAGTTTATCGCACTGAATGCAGCATGTACGATTACCTGCCTTGTGGGCAGGTGGCGTATGTGTGCATTTGCTGTAAGCAGCTCCTGGCCCTCAGAGACCTCCTATGGGCTCTTGAGACCAGAGTGGCTGAACTGGAGGAGCTAAAGGAGGCAGAGAGATACACAGAAAGTCTCTTTCCAGGACACAGTAAAGTGGGTCCCACCCCCAGTCTGGCAGCCTCTGTGCTGTTGAGGAGGATGAAAGTCTCAAGAGAAGGAGAACATCAAACTGGAGTGGCAGGAAATGATCCCATAGTGCAGGGGTGGCCAACCTGTAGCTCTTTAGAGGTTAATATGTGGCTCCTTGATAGGCGCTGACTCCAGGGCTGGAGCTACAGACATTAACTTTCCAATGTGCCAGGGGGTGCTCACTGTTCAACCCTCTGCTCTGATCCAGTGTTTACCAGATTTGCCCATTACTTTGGGGTATGCTCATTTATTTGGGTTACTCTTCTGAGGGAGGGGGGGTCTGTAATTTTATCAATTACTGCTTGTGTCACGTGTGTTTTCATATGTAGCTCTACTCCTCCCTTATGCAAGTCCCCTCCCAATGGAGCTATCCTGCAGGACCTAGGTTCCCCAGGGCTGGGTTCCTCCAGCCCCGGAACCGGATGAACACACACACACACACATACATTAACAGAGCAAGTCTGAGCAGACCGGGTCAATCAGCACTGTCAAGCTGACCCCTTATATGTCCCTGGGCTCCATGGACTGGGTCAAGCAGCACTTTCAAGCTGTTACCCAGATTCAGCACGTCTCTATCCTCACTCTCACATCACAATTGTACTGGCAGTAACCTACTTGATGAGCAAACCCCACAGTATTCTGGGCGCTGCAGGGATCTTTAGCTTAGGTAAAAGAAGCGCTGCTGTAGAGTGAATGGGGGAAGCTAAAACCACAAAAGAGTAAAGTTCAGCAAGCGAGAGAGAAGCAACCAACTTAACCATACAAGTTATTTATTGAATAATAGTGATAACTACACAAGGAGGGCCAAACCAACATAACATACATTATTAAAGGTTAATACCTAAGGTAGAAAGGAAAACAGAGAGAAAGAGGGGGATCTCACTGCTCCCTGAAGCTTGAACTGGTCGTTCCCAGGTGATGGTGGTAGCTGAGGGCAGGAGACAGGCAGAGTCCCCAGCACGATCAGTCAGGAGATGGAGTCCCAGTGGAACTGATGCAGAGCTTGGGTCTATGCATCAGAACACTGACTGGAGGGTGAGTAGGGATTTTTGTAGAGAAAATACAATGGTTCAAGGGAGAACACTAGATTTGTTTATAGGTAAACTGATCACTCAAGGGTTTTCTTTAGGCTAGACAATAGGAGCTGATCACTCTTGGCTATGGATGGTGTTTTCTTCCAGGGAGCTCACAATGCAACTAGGCTGCTTCAGTATTTTGGATATCAATCAAGGATTCCTTACTAGATTTGGTCTGATAATTGCTGAGCTGGGTGTGTGCAGACATAGGTTCATTAGCATCTGAAGCAGAGATCCCTCATGATGCTGTGCTTCCCTGGTCCCAGAGTTCAGTGTGGTTCTCTGTTCTCCCTTCTGTATACAAATTGAGATGTCTTAATCTTGTCACCAGGGGTCTAGGTGTGTCTCCCAACACCCTTCACTGCAAGTCTTTTCTCTGATGGGTTTTGGTTTAAGCAGAGGCTGGTTTTGTTTTTCAATAATATGGAGATATACCTATCTCATAGAGCTGGAAGGGACCCTGAAAGGTCATTGAGTCCATCCCCCTGCCTTCACTAGCAGGACCAAGTACAGATTTTGCCCCAGATCCCTAAGTGGCCCCCTCAGGGATTGAACTCAAAACCCTGGGTTTAGCAGGCCAATGCTCAAACCACTGAACTATCCCTTCCTGGTGGGGGGGATGGTGGTATCTTTCATGAGTCAGACAGGTTGGATACTGCGCCTTGGTTCCCCAAGAACACAGAACTGACTGTTATCACCAGGCCCTGCCCCCACTCCACCCCTTCCCCCAAGGTCCCTGCCCCTTCCCCCAAGCCTGCCATGCACTCAGTGCCCCCCCTACCCCAAGCCTCCTGTGCATGCAAAACAGCTGATTGCGGCAGGTGGGAGGCACTGTCTGGCAGAGCTGCTGGTGGGCGGGAGGCGCTGGGAGCTGGAGCGGGGGGGAAGCTGATGTGAGGCTGCTGATGTATTACTGTGGCTCTTTGGCAATATACATTGGTAAATTCTGGCTCCTTCTCAGGCTCAGGTTGGCCACCCCTGCCATAGTGGGACCCTCCTTCCAGGTGATGTCATGGCATTAGGGTGACCAGATGTCCTGATTTTACAGGGACAGTCCCGATTTTTGGATCTTTTTCTTATATAGGGTCCTATTACCCCCCCCCACCCCGTCCCGATTTTTCACATTTGCTGTCTGGTCACCCTACATGGCATCCTCTTGTACTGAGGACACCCCTCTGGGGAAGGGGACCCAAATTATTAAGAGACAGGCAATAGTAATGGGGAATTTGATTATTAGAAATATAGATAGTTGGGTTTGTGATGACCGGGAGAACTGCCTGGTGAATTGCCTGCCAGTTGCAAAGGTTGCAGATCTCTTGAGACATCTACACAGACTTTATGTGCAATGCTGGAGACAAGCCGGTGGTTGTGGTACATGTAGGTACCAATGACATAGGGAAAGGTAGGAGAGAGGTCCTCGAGGCCAAATCAGGCAGCCACGTAAGACTACAAAGTCCACGATAGCATTCTCTGAAATGCTCCCAGTTCCATGTGCAGGGCCAGTTAGACAGGCAAAAATGCAGGGTCTCAATGTGTGGATGAGACTATGGTGCAGGGAGGAGGGGTTTAGGTTGATTAGGAACTGGAGAACCTTTTGGGAAAGGAGAAGCCTATACAGGAAGGATAGGCTTCACCTCAATCAAAATGGAACCAGATTACTGGCATGCAAAATTAAAAAGGTCATAGAGGAGTTTTTAAACTAAGGGCTGGGGGAACGCCAATAGGTGCGGAGGAGTGCATGGTTTGGATAGAGACATCCCTTAGGGGAGGATCTCTTAATGGTGATTCTCTATATTTTAGTAAGGAGGTGAGGATAGAAGTTGATAAAGCACAGGCAGATGCTGAAGAGAAAGAGTCAAATGAAAAAGAATCTCGTTCAGTTACATCAAATGAAGGCACACAACTAAATATTTGACAACTTTTATAGGTACTTGTATACAAATGCTAGAAGTCTGAATACTAAGGTGGGTGAACTTGAGTGCCTGGTATTAAATTAGGATATTGATATAACAGGCATCACAGAAACTTGGTGATGATAATCAATGGGACACAGATAGGGTACAAAATATGACA
>NW_020664487.1:14971541-15024768 GCF_002925995.2 Terrapene triunguis | reverse complement strand
CCGCGCCCTGAGCCCGGCCCCCCAGCCCTCGGGAGCAGGGCAGAGCCCGGGCGGGCGGCGGCCCGGCCCCGCCGGTGAGTGCCGCGGGGAGCGGGCTGGCCCGGAGGCGCGGGGAGCCAGAGGCGCTGTCCAGGGCTGATCTGCAGCGAGGCAGCCCGGCGGGGGCGGCCAGGCCCGGCCGGGCCGGGGGATCAGCACCAAGGCTAAGGGGCCGGGGCCTGCCTCCCGCGCTGCGCCCGGCGGAGCTGCTCGGGCCGCTGGTCCTGAAGCGGCCGGCGAGGCGGGCGGAGGTGCCCCGGAAGGGGCTCGGCGCCGCCGGGAGCCCCAGGCCGCGCGGCCCGGGAGGCTGGACAGCGATTTCCTGCCCGAGGCTGGGCCTGGGTCTCCGTGGCTGGTGGGGCGGGGGTGACCTTGGGCCGGGGCGCGGGGAAGGCAGGGGCGGCTCTCTCCTGCGGGGCTGGGCGGGAGGAGGGGGCCGGGGCCCCGCAGGGCGATCGCGCGAGGAAGGGGAAGCAGCCGCCGGACGCGGCGGGGGGGCAAGTTGTTCGCTCCCGGGCGCACGGCGGGGGCCGCTCGGGGCGCGGCGGCGGCGGCGGCAGCGGGGTGAGCGGGGCCGCGGGGGGACGGGAGCGGCTTTGTGTTGGGTCTCGGAGAAAATGGCCGAATGCCTATTTGTGGAATGCAGCCGCCGCCGGTGCTGCTGGCACCGCCACACGCAGGAATCTGGTAGCGGGCGGCCCCCCCGGCCCGGCCCGGCCCGGCCCTGAGTGCGGAGCCTGGCGGCTCGGCCGGCGGAGGTCGGCTGCTGGGCCTGGCCCCGCGGAGGCGGACACGCCAGGCTTTAGAGAGCTGATCTGGGGCTCCAGATAGCGACTGTACTTCCCGGGGCTGGGGTGCGAGCGAGGGGAAACGTTGTGTAATGGGAGCAGATTGCATCTGGTTTCATCGGCTGAGCAGACCTAACTTGGTTCTTTGAGAAACCAAATGGAACTGGAAAAGCCTGTGCTTAGCTCTGGAAGTAAAGGCATTGGTTGCTTTGAAAAATGCAGCGTTTGATGTTTGCCCTCCAGCAGGATTCCTGAGTCAAAGTAGGCCGAATACGGAAAAGTTGTTGATAGTAACGTTGCTTTTTAATATGGTGAACGTAACTTCTGTATTCTTCTCTCTTGGTCTTTAACCCAACAGAAATCCCACTCATTCTCTCACAGTAATTGTTGTAGTCCCCTTTGATTAAAGAGGCCTTGAAGAAATTAATAAAACTGATTAACTTGTCAAGAGCTCTAGTCATCTGGAAGTGGTGATGAGTCTACACCAGATTCAATTAAATTGACCATTATCACAGTCGTCCACTTTGTAAGACATGGCTGCGTAGGTAATGGAGGCACAGCATGGCTTTGAAGTCGCCAAAGCTTTTGGATTCACAAGACAAGTGAAACTAGAAAGAGAGCTCTCTCCCAATTTCTCGCAAACTTCACATAACTCTTCTAAAGTTCAGAAAGAAAGAGCTTTCAGATTTTTTTGTGAAAGCAGATACAAAATGAGTCTCTTTGCAAAGAGGGTATCCTGTAAAGTATGGGAATACGTGACTTCCAGCTTTGAATGAGAGGGGGCAGGGGAAGGGATTCAGAAATATATCTTTAGACATATTCTAAATGTAGTTCAACAATTAGTAATATTTTATAAAGCTAATGTGTCTGGTGATAGTGTAGAGCAATCAATAATTTGTTTTAGATTATAGTTAAAGTAATTTTTTTTTAAAAGATAAAGATAAAATTTAAAGCCGATTTTTCAGAGGGTGAGTTCATACTTGTGAGCAAAAAGTAAAAATAATTTTAAAGAAAAATGAATTAGTATTTGCTCAGTTCATAAAAGAAAATATTTATCTAATGTAAGGAAGAGATAACTCACCAAATCTTTTTGTTTTTATTCTCCTATTTGTATTTAATAATAATTGACCATCTTGGATAGATTTTCATAGGTTTCTGAAGTACACTCTTAGTTTTGGGTAGTAGAACATGGATGTTTTATATTTGTAATTGTTAGATTTTTACTGGTGCATTTTTTTTTTATTTTTTTTTTTTTACAGAATTGCTGTTATGGCAACTCAGGTGCTGGGGCAGTCTGGTGGGAACAGCCTATTTGCTGGCAATGCTAACATCAGTATGGCATTGTCTAACGACATGTATGATTTGCATGACCTTTCCAAAGCTGAGCTGGCAGCCCCTCAGCTTATTATGTTGGCAAATGTGGCCTTGACAGGAGAAGTTAATGGCAGCTGCTGTGATTACCTGGTTGGAGAAGAGAGGCAAATGGCTGAATTGACAACTGTAGGTGACAGCAACTTTTCAGACAGTGATGGAGAGGATATGGAAGATACACAGGGAGTGGACAGTGACCCTGATGAACCTGAAAACATGGAATTAGGGGCTCTTGAAATTCCTAGTGTGGAAACCCAGGGTCCAGCTGTTTGCCCTACTCCTGAGACTTGCAATCTGGACAAGGACCTCCCGTTGGAAGCACCAGATACTCCTGAGAGTGTGGAGGACAAATCTAAAAGCTTGAAGAGCAAGCCATTTCGTTGCAAACCATGCCAGTATGAGGCAGAGTGCGAGGAAGAGTTTGTGCATCACATTAGGGTTCACAGTGCCAAAAAATTCATTGTAGAAGAAAATGCAGAGAAGCAAGTCCAGGTCAAAGAATCTGATTCTTGCACCACAGAAGAGGCAGATTTCTCTAAGGGGCCTATTCGTTGTGATCGTTGTGGCTATAACACTAACAGATATGATCACTATCTGGCTCACTTGAAACACCACAACAAAGCAGGAGAAAATGAGAGAGTCTACAAGTGCACCATATGCACTTATACTACAGTCAGTGAATATCATTGGAAGAAACATCTAAGAAATCATTTTCCTAGGAAGGTGTACACATGCTCCCAGTGTTCCTATTTTTCAGATAGGAAGAACAATTATATTCAACATATTCGAACTCATACAGGTAAGTCTATCATCTGTATTTGAGCAGGAATATTGGTGATGGGGGGGAACTATACTAAGTATATAAAAGTGAGATTCTTGTATTTGCAAGATTTGCTCCACCCTGATAAGGCTCTCTGTTTGAGTGTTGTAGTCCTATAATATTACCAGGTTAGCTTCCAATTACATGGATGCCTATACTTGATATGAACTGCACTTTGTAGTCCTGAAGGACTGAGAAAACACATCCAATGTCATGGGTCCAAGGGGAAATTAAGAGTATTGTATCCATTTTGCTCAGCCCGGTAGTCTAAAAACCACATTATCCTGAGCAGAACATGAATATATATTTAAAAGTGGTTCATTACCTTTAGAATTTCTGGACCTGCAAAGTTCAGGCCAGCTGCCTTAAAAAACAAAATTGACATCAGACTAGGGGTAAAGTTTTCAAAGGGCCTGTGTGACTCAGTCAAAACTTGATCATTTTCACATTAAATTTCAATAATAGAAAACAAGGAATTCACATACACAATGAAACTCCCCTACCCCCAAACCTTGAGCAACTACCAACCCTGCTGAGAGGTTAAGAGCAGAATCCACTATAACTACGTGAATCTTAATTGGCCAAGCTTGTGCGACTTTCCACTCAACTTGATGGCATTTCTCTGTTTAGATGTAATGTGGTAACTTTTGAACCCCATATCCAATTAATTCCAGAATTTCAGGGAGTGTTCTCAGAATCAATGGGCAGAATCCTATTGATTTGGGGGAAAATTGGAAAACCATTGGGGTAAAATTGGGGACACACAGAAGACCTGCTGTCTGTCTAGTGGTGCCACAGCTTCAGGCACCCCTGCAATTGTCTATAGCTCAAGATACTGGTTAATACCAGTTAACACTGGTTCTCAAACTTTTGTTGTGGTGGCCCCTTTCACACAGCAAGCCTCTGAGTGTAACCCCCATTATAAATTAAAAACACTTTTTAAAATATTTAACACTATTATAAATGCTGGAGGTGAAGTGGTGTTTGGGGTGGAGGCTGACAGCTTGCGACTCTCCATGTAATAACCTCATGACCCTCTGAGGGGTCACGACCCCCAGTTTCAGAACCCCTGAGTTGTCACCTTCTGACATAACAATACCCCGATTTACATTCCTCTGCCCATTCTCCCAATAGATTTCAATATGTTGACACCCTGAATTTCTTACCTTCCAGACAGAAAGAAGAGAAGTAATAATGCGGGGGAAGGCACACAGAGCAGTGGCAGGGACAGGTGGGGAATGCTGGTATGGACGGAACAGGGGTGTACACAGAGTCCTGGGTTGGGGGTGGGGAATAGGGGCATCACACAAAACCCCTGATGGGGTGCAGGAACGGTATGGTATGGGGGGGGGACACAGCTATGGTATGAGGCAGGGAGTAAGTGGGTTGCAGAGAGTCCCTAACATAGATGGAAGGGTGGCCCATAGGGAGCTTGTGGGGGCATGGAGGGCTGCCAGGAGTCCCTGGTATGTACAAAGAGCTGGGGCTACTGAAGCTATGACATGTGCGACCCCTTAGTTACTGTATCTGGGGCTCAGATGTTTCTACGGTCCCCATCACTGCAGTATCCAAGAGAAATAGGTACACCATTTGTTAGCACGCAGGAGTCCCATGTGGGAGATTTTGAACCAGTTTCCAATCTGCTACTGAAGAAAAAAATTAGGGCCTCATTTTGCCTTGCACTGAGTGCGGTCCCAGGAATTTCTGTGAAGTGGCTCCAGGTGTAGGGCAGGACAGAACTTGGTCTAAATATTTTGCTATTTTAACAAGATATTCTTAAGCATGAGCAACCAGTTTCCAAATCTCTTACATAGGGCTCCTATGCTGTCAATGTCACAAGTGCTATTACTTTTTAGCAAAATGGCTGCCAGTGCCACCAGCTTTATGTTTAATCACAATTGGTGTTTGGTCAGATTAACTCCTGGGATAATGGGATAAAATTCTTTCTCTGCTCCTGTGGCACAGAAGGGGATTCACGTGTGGCTGGGTTAGTTGGCAGTGTGGTCACTCCTGGGGGCAGCTTTAAATTCCAGCCAGTTGAGGTTACCTCAGGGAGAGAGACTCAATCATCACATCTTCCAGTTGGCCTGGGCTGCCCCCCTCCTTTTTCCTACTGCGCGGGCTGTGCTGGCTGAGCAAAGTGCATAGAGAATTTCTCGTTGTGTTTCTAACTCAAGTAAAATGGTTTTAGTGGCTTCATCTTAATCTCCTACACAGTCCTTCACAGTTTGAAATCTCTGTTTAGAAGTCCATGACTGGAGTCATGAGATTTGCAGGTAAAGACTGAGGTACAGTGGTGAAGCTACATGGAGAAGCTTGTACAGTGCCAGCCTGCATTAGTCTGTGCCCTTAGTTTCTTATCTATGTTAAAATGTACTCATATCTGCCAAATAGAAGTATCTTGTTTAGAGGACATCATCAGCTTAAAAAAAATCACACTTCTGTCTGAAAATACTTTAAGTACTCTTTTTAAAATCACACCTAAGATCATTAGAGAGACAGGGTGGGTGAAGTAATAATTTCTTTTATTGGACCAACTTCTGTTGGTGAGAGAGACAAGCTTTCATGCTCTCTCACCAACAGAAGTTGGTCCAATAAAAGATATTACCTCCCACACCTTGTCTCTCTAATATCCTGGGACCAACATGGCTACAACACTACTGCATACCTGAGATGGTTGTAACTGAAAGAGATTAGGAAAAAAACAATATGTTCCTGTCTTTCAGTTTATTTTGTGCATTTGATAGCACTTTGTGTATGGTCAGTTTCACCATTTTCCCTGTAGTTAGTCAGTTTTTGCTTTTGTTGGTGTGGATCTTTCAAAGATCATTAGGAGAGGGAAAACTTTTTTTTTAGAAATTAGAAAATATGATTGTAAAATCACTAAAATAGGCAGTGGGGCTATAGATCAAGTGGAATTCCCTGAAACTACTTTCAATTCATTTGTAAAAATTGTTTTGATTTCTGGTTAACGATGGCTCTTTAAAGTTTCCCCACTTTTGTTTGGATGCTGCCGTCAGCTGACTCAGTTTATCACTCTGATAAACTCTCAAAAGCTCTCATTGAGATAAGGGTGCTCAGCATTTTATAGGATCTAACCCAAAGGCAAGAGCCTTTCAAGACAGCATTTAGTTGATCACTGCATTTGGGGTGGGCAGTACTACACAGTAACGGCAATTATAATGTTTCAGAGAGGAATAAATAATCAAGAGAAGAAATGAGCCTTGATCATTTTTCATGCTGTGGTACAAGGGCTTGTTTGCCAGTGTTTGGATTTATGATTTCATTAAATGTTTTGTATTGACAAATGTTTGCCACTAGTTCACCAAGAAATTAAACAGGGAAGCTATTTTAAAAAAATCAAATAAAACAAGTAGAAGAAAGGGTTCTTTTGTTTTTTGGAGTAACTGTGGCAGTCTGTACATATGGTTCTTTACTTAGAAGTGTCCTTATTACTGGTTAAAACTGAACTTTGTATTTACCGTGCCTCATGAAACATCCAGCCTAGGTAGTTGCTTCCTTCACTAGGTCTTAACATCTTAAAATGGGCTTGTCAGTAAGGCCCTGATCTGATTTGTTGGAGATATATCTATTTTATTAGAAATGAGGGGTCTGCGTGTGAGATGGAAGGAAGTGGAATTGAAGAAGTAGTTAGTTTTGGGTTTGTTGCCAGCCAGGCTAAACAATCTATGCTGATTGCTACACAGCTGTTTTGTCTTTTGTTTAAAACTCTGATTTGTTACAGTCTCAGATTGCTGCCCGTTTATTAAACTCACTATTGTTATGGTAACACTCTAATTGAAGCCCTCTTATGTAGCTTTTACAATAATATTTAAATCTTCTACATAAGATATTTTATTTTGATGTTGCTAGTTCTTTACTTTCCATTTAATAGTCTTAAATTGCTGAAGTGGATGTTGTTTCTTAAATTAGTTTCCTAATTGTTAGTAGAATTACAGATTTCGCATATAGATTTTTTCCTACTAATTAGTTTCACTCTTATAATGCTCCTGTGTGATGAAAAAGATGAATCCAAGGACTGATAATCATCCTTATTGTAAGAACAACACAAACTCAGACACAAAATTGATACACAAATGAACTGCTATATTTGCAATCACCACTGCCTTCCCACGTATTGAACCTCTATGCATCAAGAGAGCTGAAATGCTTTGATCAGGCATTATGTCTCTATTAGGTTTTCAGATTGAAGTGAATGTGTATGTCTTCACTGCAGAGTTAATTTGGGAGTGGGCACCCGTGTTAGCCTAGTTCAAGAGTGAGCAACCATATGGCAAAGCCCTACCTGAGTTACCATGTCCACTCTGGTGCTGTGCTCTTAGGACTTCTGCGGTCATATCCCATGGTTCAGCTGTGGTAAGCTGAGCAGCTCTGTGGGAGTGTGTGTCTGTCCTTCTGGGCATGCGGAGGTAATTGTGGGAAAGCACTGAAGGACTATCAGCACTTAGTTTAGCTTGCATCCACACTACAGAGTGAAAGTGGTACTGGAGCTTTAGCCTATAGTGCACCAGCAAGGTCTACACACAGAGCACAACACATTACGCGGGGTTCTCAAACTTCATTGCACTGCAACCCCCTCTGACAAGAGAAATTACTACACGATCTCAGGAGGGTGGACCGAAGCCTGAACCTGCCTGAGCCCCGCTGCCCCAGGCTGGGAGGCCAAAGCTGAAGCCCAAGGGCTTCAGCCCCAGGCGGGGAGCTTGTAACCTGAGCCCTGTTGCCCAGGGCTGAAGCCCTCGGGCATGGGCTTCAGCCCTGGGTGGTGGGGTTTGGGCATGGGCTTTGGGGTCCTGACCCACAGTTTGAGAACTGCTGCATTACAAGGCTTTGCAGTTTACACCCCTACAGAGAGTATGTACCCTACAGTAGTGTGGAGCTGTGCAGACAAACTCTGAGTCACTTAAGGTTCTTTTGAAAATTGCACCCATAGGTGCCTACCTTTTTAGGCTACTGTTTTTTTTAATTTTGGTGTGTGTCCATAAGAGTTCACCATTACTTTGCTAATATATTGGAAGTCTATAGTACTTTTCACTGTTTTATATAGAAACAAAGGGTATGCCTTTATTGCACAGTGATTGGCATCAGGGTCTGAGCATCCGGGGATAGCCTAGCCCAGGTGTGCGTGTAACTACAGCAAAACCCAACCTCCATACCTGGGCTTTCAGTGTTCCTGCATTTGCCTGTCAGCCTCAAGGGAATTAGTAAGTTAAATCAATTATTTAAATTGCTGCACCCCCTTTAAAGTTATCTAAAAGTCCAATATTTCTGAATTTTAAATTTGTCATTAAATCAAGACTATGAAATGAAAAGCACTGGTAACAAGCAATGACTCAAACTAAAACAGACCAGGACCTTTGTTCATGAATTTTCAGATTGGAAAGAAAGTCTCATCTGCTTGGAGGAGGCATTTTTAAACACAACTACCGCTTTACAACTAGACCCACCCCTCCCTTAATTTCATTGTATGTGTCTGGCATAAATCTCCCACATTGTTTTAAGTGGGGGAGAATTAACTTTTTTAGGAAGGGGATTAAAATGTTTTAGGGAGGAATTTTTCTTTCAGGTGCTGATCTAATTAACAGTGATTGTATAATTGGGTTGGTGGGAGGAAGAAGCTTAGTTAAAGGGCTTGTCTACACATACAGCGCTGCAGTGGCACCGCTGCAGTGCTTAGTAAAGACGCTACCTACGCCAGTGGGAGAGGTTCCCTGAGAGGTGATACCTGTGTCAATGCGAGAAGCCCTCCCATCGACACAGTGCTGTCTACGCCAGGAGTTTGGTCAGTTTAATTGCATCGCTCAGGTGTGTGGATTTTCCACACCCTTGAGTGACGTAGCTATACCGACATAAGTCTGTAGCGTAGACTAAGCCACAGAAACTCCAAAACAATCTCAGCCCTATCCCTAGACCCTCCCCTACTGCCCTTGGATGTCTCCACACTAGGAAAAAAGTGTGTTCTTAAAATCCTAGTGAAGACAAGGAAGCATGTAACTTTCATGTGTTTTCCAGGTCCAAGTAAACACCAGTTGGGAGCCTACGATTTACCTTGACCTGCTTAACACGTATTAATACTAAAACTGCCTTGTCTTCACTAAGGGCTTTCCTTGTGCTAGGGTATATCTACAAATGAAGTTAATCCAGAATAGCAAATGCATTTTATGTTTGTTTAGCTTGAAAGTAGATTAACCTAAAAATGAACAAGGCACTGGCTTGTCTATCTGGGGACACCCAGGTTGTGATTGCACTACAGAGACTATACCACGTAGCCCTATAGTGTACACATAGCCTACGCCGACAGAAGGAGTTTTTCTGTCAGTCCAGGAATACCACCTCTCCGAATTAAGTTAGCTATGTCAACAGACACCCTCTTCCATCAGCGTAGCTGTGCCTACACTGGGGCTTTTGTTGGCATTGCTACATCACTCGGGCAGTGTGGAGCTTTTATTTGAATTTACCATGTTTTGTTTTTATTTGAACTCACTGTTTGTTTTTGCAGGAGAGCGTCCCTATCAATGTGCTATGTGTCCCTATTCAAGTTCTCAGAAGACTCATTTAACCAGGCACATGCGAACTCATTCAGGTTGGTAAAAAGGCAGTAATCACAGTAACCCAGAAATAAGCTAGTGACTTTTTGGTTTATTCCATAGAAAATATTTATTAAATGTGTTTAGTGTTGTCCGAGCTTAAATGATCATAATGAAAACGATCTAGCTTTTTAAGAGGATATTTTTAATCTTGTGCAATTCAAACAGGCACTGTTGTCTAAAGAACAGGATATCTGGTATCCTAGGGGTTTCCTACTTGGGATGGACCATTAGAATCAGATTGTCAAATTAAGCAGTTTTACTCAAATGCTGCCAGTTCTTACTTCACTCTCTTTACTATGTACAAAGTGATATGCAAAAATTGTTAATATCTTGTCCTGTAAAAAAATGTTTTGGGTTAGATTGTGAAGCTTTGGTTAATTTGGATAGGTTTTGAACAAGTAGGTAAAATGGTTGTCTCCGGGACAGGAAAAAGAAGACTGTGATAAGTTTTGCATTAGTAAATTAATGTTGTTTGAAAATAAGAGACTCTGCACTGCTGCCTACCACCATTATTGGTTTACTTAAAGATGGTGAGCGTAAAAGTGATGATGTCACGCTTTCTTCATTTGAAAAGTGGTGGAGATCCTTAGATGAAAGGGGCTATACAAGTCAAGTGCAGAGTATTACTATTAAAAGTCATAAGGAAGGAATAAATACTTTCCCATTGCTATCCAGGGTACATTCCAAGGCTTGGAAGAGTACCTTCATTCCTTTGTACTTTTTAAGACATGATATAGGTTCAGGAGCAATAGGATGAAGTTTGTGGGAACAGATCCGAAGCTTGTGTAAATTGTCATAGCTCAGTTAAAGCCAGGTGAGGATCTAGTCCAGGGGTCTCAAACATGCGGCCCACGGGGCTCTTGCGTGTGGCCCGCCAAGCTCCCCGCCCCTCTGCCTACCCGTGGGATTGCCCCTGTGGCGTTGCGAGCCCCGCGCTGCTCTCTGAAGCAGCTGGCAGCACGCCCCTTCCGGCCGGGGGGGAGGGGGAAGGAGGCAGAGGGCTCCTGCATTGCCTCCTTCCAGGCACTGCCCCCTGCAGCTTCCATTGGCTGGGAATAGGGAACCGCGGCCAATGGGAGCTTCGTGGGAGGTACCTAGAGGAGCGGCAAGAGCAGCGCAGGCACGGAACCCTGAGCCCCCCCTTCTCCCCCAGGGGCTGCAGGGACACGGTTCCAGCTGCTTCCTGGAATGGAGCGGCGCGGGGCCAGGGCAGGCAGGCAGGCAGGCAGGGAGCCTGCCCTGGCCCCGGTGCGCGCCGCTGCCACCCCAGAGCCGCTCTAGGTAAGCGGCGCTGGGCTGGAGCTTGCACCCTGAACCCCTCCTGCACCCCAAGTCCCTGCCCTGAGCCCCTGCCACATCCCACACCCCTCCTGCACCCCAACCCCCTGCCACATCCCACACCCCTCCTGCACTCCCTGCCCTGCGCCACCTGCCGCACCCCTCACCCTCTTGCACCCCACCCACCAACTCCCTGCCCTGAGCCCCTGCTGCACCCTGCACACCACCTGCACCCCAACCCCCTACTCTGAGCACCCTGCTGCACCCTGCACACCACCTGCACCCCAACCCCCTACCCTGAGCACCCTGCTGCACCCTGCACACCACCTGCACCTTAACCCCCTGCCCTGAGCCCCCTGCCACATCCCACACCCCTCCTGCACCCCAACCCCCTGCCCTGAGCCCCTGCCGCATCCCGCACCCCTCCTGCACTCCCTGCCCTGAGCTACCTGCCGCACCCCTCACTCTCTTGCACCCCACCCACCAACTCCCTGCCCTGAGCCCCTGCCGCACCCTGCACTCTTTCTGCACCCCCTGGGGGCAGCGTTGGGGTGGGGACTTCAGGGAAGGGGTTGGAATGGGGCAGGCAAGGGGTGGGAAGAGGTGGGGCAGGGGTAGGGCCTAATGGAAGGGGTGGAGTGGGGGGGGGGCAGAGGCAGCGAGGGAGGGTATCAGTGATGCGGCCCTCGGTTCAATGCACTAGTCCTCATGTGGCCCTCGTGGTCATTTGAGTTTGAGACCCCTGATCTAGCCTGTGATATCTAATATATATCTGTTTCAGCAATTCTGAGAGAATAGTTAATTTATGCTTGGTAATTAAAAGAAATTTGTCATAGTTATGTCCACTTACTGTAAGAAAATGTCTTGTTTAACTTTTATGCACAGTATCACAAAAAAAATTGCAGAAAATGTTTACACAGTCATATTCCCTAGGATTTAAGGCCAAGATGGTAATTGTCACTGTCATTTATTTCACTGTTGGTAAAGTCATGTTTGTGTTCTCAGTAATCTATTATAATTGTGTTTGGTCTCTTTTACAAATCTTGTTTGTGAAATGGCAGCATTTACTATTGGATAGCTGCTATTGTATTGAGGTGATAGCCACAAGCACAAGTCTAGGAAAACCTCAATGTGAACTTCAACCTACACTATCCCTATTGCCTTAATTGTGACTCTTGCCTGGGCAATGAGGGCAGGATCCAAATCCTAAATCAGAAGAATATAAATATAGTAGTCAGATTATGTTACCGGCCTCCAGACCAGGAACAAAATACTGTGTGTGCAATGTTGAAAGAGATGATAGAGACAACTAAGTCTAATAAAGCAGCGATAGCATATGCAACTATTTTCATATAAGTGGTTGTATGTCATAGAATCCTAGAAATGTAGGGCTGGAAAGGACATTGATAGGTCATCTAGTCCAGCCCCCTGCTCACTGAGGCAGGACTAAGTAACCCTAGCCCATCTCTGACAGGTATTTGTCCAACCTGTTCTTAAAAGCCTCCAATGACTGGGATTCTATAACCTCTCTTGGAAGCCTATTCCAGAGTTTAAATATACTTATGGTTAGAAAGTTTTTCCTAATATCTAACCTGAATCCCCCTTGCTGCTGATTAAGCGCATTACTTCTTTTCTTACCTTCAGTGGGCATGGAGAACACCGTCCTCTTTATAACAGCTCTGAATATATTTGAAGACCGTTACCAGATTCCCCTCTTAGTCTTCTTTTCTCAAGACTAAACATGCCCATTTTTTTAACCTTTTCTCATAGGTCAGGTTTTCTAAACTGTTTATCATTTTTGTTGCTCTCCTCTGGACTCTCTGCAGTTTGTCCCCATCGTTCCTGAAGTGTGACCCCCGAATTGGTTACGGTACTTCAGCTGAGGCCTCACCAGTGCCGAGTGGAACAGGGCAATGTGTCTTAAATTCAACACTCCTGTTAATACCATGTCTTGACATGGTTTAAAGAAGCAATTTCTGAGCACCTTAAGCAGTTGGAACAGATAATTCTAGAGCACACAAAGGGAAAGGCTGCTCTTTACCTAGTCCTGAGTAACACATAGTAAAATATAGTTAATCCACTAACTATTGGTGATAATCGTGTAATTAAGTTCAGGATCCTCAAGGAAGGGATTGTACCATACCAAACACTAGGACTGTGATGTTAAACTTGTGAAAGGAGGATTAAAGTGGGGACTAAAAAAAAAAAGAAAGAGGAAGATGGTTTAAAAAACAAACAAACAAACAAACCAAAGCAGCGCAGCTCTGGTCTGTGCTTGGTATTCTAAGGTGCTATTGTGATATAAACAATGTTAAAAAGATTCTAAAGTCAGAAGTGAGGAAATTAAAATCCTTAGACTCAGCAACGGAGACAACTTAATTATATCCTTACAGTGACACAGAAAACATGCAGCGCTCGAAACAAACAAGGAAAGGGGAAAGCAAAAGACCAAACAAAACTCCAGAGTGATTAAATTGCAAAGGACTGGAAGTTATTAAAGCCAAACAGATACCCTTCAGAAAACTGAAATGTAGCCCATGTGAAGCCAATAGAGTGAAATGAGGACAAGTTACATTTCAGATGGAAATTAGAGGGCTAAATGGGCATTTGAAAAACAAATAGCCAAAGACACAAAAACAAATAAGAAAATTGTTGAAGTATATCAGAAGCAGGAGGCCTCTGACTGCAGTTAAACGCTCACCGCTGGCCCATGTGGCTGACGGGCTCGGGCTAAGGGGCTGTTTAATGGCAGTGTAGCTGTTCGGGCTCAGGCTGGAGTCTGAGATCTGGGACCCTTCCCACCTCGTGGGGTCCTAGAGCCTGGACTTCAGCCCAAGCCTGAATGTCTGTATTGCAATTAAACAGCCTCTCGGCCTGAGCCCCACAAGCCCAAGTCAGGTGACACAGGCCAGCTTTTTAAATTTTGTTTTGGTTTTTAATTGCAGTATAGATGTACCCTGAAGAACGCCATGCCATGGGTCTGCTGGATTACTAGAGATAAATGGAACAATTAAGGAGAATTAGGACATTAAAGAAGCTAAATGATTTCTTTGCATTCTCAACATAGAAGATCTTTGAGAGAGACCTACATTTTGTCAGTTTATAAAAAGAGGTACTGCCAGGGGTTAAGGAGTCTAAAGAGGAGGTGCTAGGGCAAACTGCTCAATTAAATAACAAGACACTCGGACTGGATGGCAGCTTACCTTATTATTAGTGAGTTTTTTATTTTTATTTTTTTTTGCAAATTTTTCAAAACTGTTGAACTTGTCTTGTTACACTAAAAAAATATTTTTGCACATTTGCATTTATGTGAAATAAGCCAAAGTAGTTCTGCAGTAAACTCATTCAGTAGATAGTACCGGTATGTTTTGTAACACCCTTGTAAAAATGCAGATGCCCTAGGACTTCAGCAGTGATATGAGAGAGATGTGCTGAATGGAATTGGTCTTCAGTTTTAAAAACTGAACATGCAAATGCTAAACCAAATAGGATTTGCACATTATATTTAATACAAAGTAATATTTTAATATTTAAAGTAAAAATTCAGAGAATTGAATTAATAGGGGTAATGATCATCTGAATGGGGTACATTTTTTCCAAAAATTCTATTTTTAAAATATGCTTTATTGCTTTGCTTGCCATGTGTAAGAATCAATTTTCATCCATTTCATTTTCAGTGCAAATAGAAAGTATATTAAACATTTGTAAAGTTGGACTTTTTTGGAAATATTTGTGTAAGACGATTGATTATTCATCACCTGTTAATTTCCATTTTTCTACAATGCATTCAATGGACCAGTTGGGTATGGATTCCATTTGCTAATATTACTATAGAATGATCTATTCCGGTATGTATTCATAAACAGAGTGTGATGTAGTTACTGCTTGTTTGGTTGTTTTGTTTTTCCTTCTCTTTTCTTTGTGTTGTTATTGGTGTCTTTGTGAACGTGTTTGTGACTATAAAATTATGATTTTGGATTTCTTAAGTTGACATACTTTTAACAAAGGAGCATGGACAATTAAAAAAAAAAATTCATGTATGCACCTATAAAATGTTGAGTAATTGTTTCTTCTGTGTTTATTAATCATAATTCCTCACTCATTCCTCAGGTGAGAAGCCATTTAAATGTGATCAGTGCAGCTATGTGGCCTCAAACCAGCATGAAGTAACTCGTCATGCAAGGCAGGTTCACAATGGGCCCAAACCTCTGACTTGCCCACACTGTGACTACAAAACAGCTGACCGAAGTAACTTCAAAAAGCATGTAGAGCTCCATGTCAACCCACGCCAGTTCCTTTGTCCTGTCTGTGATTATGCTGCATCCAAGAAATGTAACCTGCAGTATCACATCAAATCCAGACATCCTGATTGTTCGGATATCACAATGGATGTTTCCAAAGTGAAACTACGGACTAAAAAGAGTGAAACTGACTTTTCTGAAAGCGTGAATTACAAGATGGAGAAAGAGCAAATGAAAGGAGATTCATCTGAAAAGAAAAATGAGGGAGCTGTAAAAGTGGAGAAAAAAGAGAGCTTATCAAAAGAAAAGAAACCAGCCAGCAGTATTTGTGTAGGCCAGGTGACAACCAGGAGTCGTAAATCAGCTTCTGAAAACAAAGATGTAGATATTAAAAGTGACAAAAGTACAGAGAAATCAAGTAAAACAAAGAAGACTAAAAGAAAAGCAGAGGCTGCATTAGTTTCCTCTAAGCAAGATCCTGAAAATGACACACAAACAATAGCAAAAAAGAAAAAGAAAGTGGAAAATAAATCCAGAAACTGTCAGGAAGCTCAAAAGAGTGAAGTCAAATTGGAGGTGCCTAAAAAACTGAACTCTTGCCTTAAGAAAAACAGAAAAAAGAAAGCTTTGAAGAATAAGCATAGTAAGAAAAGCAATAAACTTGATCAGGAAAAGATCCAAGGTGAGGTAATCCCCGAAAAGTCTCCTCTCCCAGAACAGGACAAAAAGGGGAAGTCTGACAGTGATGGGAATGACGAGCAGAAGGAGCCAGATCCTGTTGTTAGTCCACAGTTAGTGAACACTGACAGCCAGATTCCTGATAGGGAAAGCCAGACTATTGATGGAGAATGTGTGCAGGACCAGGGACAACTTCCCCCACAGCTTCGGGATGAAAATGTAGAGCCGGAGGTAAAAGACCAAGAAATGCTCACTTTAGAGAAGGAGAATAAAGAAACTGTTTATCAGAAAGAAGTTGAAGAACAGCCAGCTAAAGAGCAGGCCACTTGCTCTGAGGAGTCTCCTAGTACATCATCCTCTCAACAAAACCTAGATGTGCCAAAGGATGCATTACCAGATTTGGCGCATCAGCTGGAGCTGGTGAAAACTTGTGAGACAGAAACTGTGACTAATCCAGATCCAGTAGATCTGTCTAAAACAGACTTGCCAGCTGAAGAACCAGCACCACCACCACCACAATCACCAGAAAAATGTGAGCAAGACCCTAAAGAAGCTCTGGCTTTGTCATCTGCAGATAACATGGCAGTGAATGAATCTCAGGAAATTGATGAGGACGAAGGCATCCACAGTCATGATGGCAGTGACATAAGTGACAACATGTCAGAAGGAAGTGATGATTCCGGGTTAAATGGTGCTCGGTCTGTGCCAGAGGAAACAAGTAACAAAGCATCACAGGAAGCTGCAGAAGCCAAGGTTGCAAAGGAGAACTATGTGTGTATTTTTTGTGACCGCTCATTTAAAAAAGAAGGCGAATACAGTAAGCACCTCAATCGCCACTTAGTGAACGTGTATTATCTTGAGAAGGCAACAAAGGGGCAGGAATAACCAAATTTCAGTTTGATGGCAAGTTTTTCCTTTTGTCTGTAAGATCTTACACAGTTTATGTACAGTTGTTGTAGTCTTTTTAAAGCATGGTTTGCTTTAATTAGTATCTAGTTTAATTTTTTTTAAGTTGAAAATACTTTTGCCAATGTTTTGAGTAATGTTGAATTCATTAATTGTTGTATCTCTTGATTAAAGAAGGCACGTAGGTAGGGTATGTGAGGCTGTATCCTATTATATCAGCATAAGCCTCTAGTCTGTTCGTTTATGCACAAATTATTTTATAAATTGAGTTTTAGTAAACAGACTATCGTTACACCTGCATAATTCAGATGTATTTTGAACCATAAGAACCTTTTTGTTCTTAGCAGTCAGTTTTTCTCAAATTTAAGTTTTAGTTCGATTATCTTAACTTCGTATCAACTACTAATTGATTTTTATACAAGGAAGATGGCTTCTGTTTCATAAAAAGAGCACTTTGTAAAACAAATCAAATTTGTCTAGAGATAAACATAATCATTTGAGGATAATTGTAATTTTGAATATACATTTCAAATCCCCTAATCATGAGCAGTAAGCCAAAATTTGAAAGTAGTATTTCCAACTTTTGATTGCAGAACCTGTATCTTGGTAAATATATTAATTGAAACTGTAGTTGTAATTGGCATAGTTATGAGGGGAGCAAGTGTTATGTTTTTTTTATTCTTTACTTTTGGTTGTGCTTTAAGGGCTTAAAATATTGCACATTATATTTTTGATTTTTACCTATGCAGTTTAATCCTTTAGGAATAGCATTTGTGCCGAATATGTACACTATATATGCATGTTTGGTTTTGTTCATGTAATTTTTTCTTTATTTTGAAACTTTCAGATTTGTTGCTTACCATGGGCCAGTTTTCTTTGATACTCTTTGCTACAGCTTTTCTTGTTTTCGTGCGGTATTATTGGTTGTGCATGAATTTGGTAAAATTATGGAGTGTTTGGTTATATTTTTTAAGTAGCTTTAAAATTGTATCTTTTTTGGGCAAAGGATGCTGATGCAGGTTCAAAATATTTTGAATAACCATATTCATGGCATTTTCATTGTATTTTGTCATGAAAATATTACTTCTGATATTTGTAATACATAGTGTATTCATTTTAATTAATTTATAACTTCTGTTCACCATAAAGCGGGATATTCATTCTAGAGGGAAACAGACTGCATATTTCTATAAACCTTGTTTTCTTTTTTTCTTCTCCATTTCGATGTGGGCAACTCCCAATCTACAGGATTAAAACTAATTGTAGCACTGATGTAAGTGTAGATCATCCAAATCCAAAATCCCATGCACCAAAAAAAGACTGGTAAGCAACAAACCTGGAATTAGGAAAGATGTAGACTTTTCTGTTCTTTATTCATTCAAGATTTAATTAAACAATTAAACAAAATAGCCTTGATCTGTTAAAGGTGACATAAAGAGAAAATAAATTGGTGGCCATATTATAAACTCATGCTGATATGCAAGGAAAGACACAGAAGTAATATTTGAATACAGGGCTCCATCCAGAACAAAACACAGATGATCTTCTGAGGCATGCAAGTGCTAGGAAGGCTGCATGTGTGCTAGCTGTGTGCCAACCAGTTGCAAAAACAAATAGGCAAAAAAAACCCATCTCTGCAGCAGGGGAATCCACATTTATGTCTCTTGGATAGGGCGCAGCTTCCCTGGCTTTTTAGCCCTGAATGCTTGCTAGACCTCTGTGGTGCAGCAGTTGTGGATGCAAATGTCAGCTGAATAGAGCCCCCAGTGGGTGAGCTCATCTGCCAAAGCATTTTGTGACAAGTCCTCTAAATATGAATTCTGCCAAGAAAGAAAAATAAACTCCTACTATTCTTCCCCCTCCTTCCCCCCAGGGGACAGCGGAGTTCGTATTTATTCTGATTACTGCTTGTTTTGTCTAGAGACATAACTAGTTCTGGAAACTGCACATCTTTGTGCATAAATATAACTTGAATGAATAGAGAACAAAGACAGTACACTGCTTCTGCTTATGGGGGAGATTGGTAGTGGACGGCCAAAGATTTGTGGGCGGGGGAGATCCCTCAAGACAGAAATAAATTGTATAATGTATAGAGTTTGTGTGTGATTAGATAGTATTCAGTGCTTACCTTGGCTGTGACAATCATTGTCAACTGAAGATCAAGTTGCAACTATATTTATGTTAAAACATTAAGAAAATAAACCTAGTTGAATTGTCTTCCTAAACAACCAGTTGTGATAGTCTTAGCTATAGCTTTCTTGTTAATAGTGTGTTATCTTTTTATATATAAAACGTTACCATCTTGTGTAAGAGATTTGAAAAGAGGCTGGGAATTCCAGTGACGTGTAGAGGTTTTATGGATACCTTCATATTTTTTAAAAGAGCAATTACCATCTTGCAAGAGATTTCAAGAACTTTAATTATATTCAGATAAAGTTTTTGGACAAGCCTGGTTTTTGAGCTGGAAGTTAAAATATGGCAGTGACATGAATTAAATTTAAACAACTTGCCATTAAATAAAAGCAGACTTACGTTTCTCCAAGTAAATACTGTACACTGCTGGGAAAAGGGCTGAGCTGAATACTTTTTACTTTATGCTCACAGGGACTCCATGAAAAGAATAATGCCTATATTAGGCAATATTCCTTATCACAAGATTTGAAAGTGAAAATTAATGTGTTAAGTCTGAACAAAAATAAAATGTGGATTCTTCCTACTTAAAAATATACCAGAGATGTGATCTTTTTGCCTTGAAATACTTTAGATATGAGAATGAAACCATGTTGGAATTTCCATTTTTCTGATTTGCTTTTAATAGAGCTAAAGATAGGAATTTGGAAGTACGTTAAGGTAAAGCAGCAAAAGATGTAATATGTCACTCATCTCTAACAATATGCTTAGACGTTGCTAATGAATATTTGAAATAGGGTGTAAAACTTAGTTAACCTACCTTGTGTATTCTAAAATATGTATTTTTCAACTCTCTTTAAACATATGTACCACATTGTGTTTATTTTCCAAGAACGTTAAATTATTTTGTATACTTTGTTGCCAGTACTTCTTCCCTCTCATAGGGCTTCTCTGGGCATCAAAACCTTAAGATGTGGCTGGAGGGATTACTGCAGGCTTCCATGTAATGCTATCCCACACTTCCAGTCCCATACTGAGTAACATGGTGTTTGGGGCTTTCACATATATGGAAATGTACACTCAAAAAGTGACCATCACAAGAAATGATCTAAAAAGTGGATAACCAGGAACTCGTAATCCATGGTAACGTAGTTGCTATTTCTGAATTTTGATAAACTAGGCTGGAACTGTACATCCTTTGAACTGACAGGTCAGTTAGCATCCGATAACGTTGATTTCAACAGAGTAATAATGTAGCTGATAAGTGTTAAACCAAATTCAAGACATCTCTTGAAGCTTGGTGGTGTAGATACCTGATTTACATACAATATTAACTGAACCCAGGTAGCAAATGGAATTGTTTCACATGTACATATGCTTTTTTCTAAAATTACACTAGCTAACGAACTTTTGTAAGCTGGCATTGAAACATTTTTATAATGTTTTGTTGCACCACATTTGAAGCTTTTACAGTGCAATACTTGTATTATTTTCTGAATTAAACCAAAGGTAATTTTTCTCATGCTGTTTATCTACTGTAGTGCATGACAACCTTTTATACATTTGTAATAGATGTAAAACAAACCAGATCACAAGTCCTATTTTACCTAAACTATGTACAAGTCTTTTGTCCAAAATGTAGTGTAAAGTTAAACTAAATTGCATTATATTAACCTTTATGAGTGTATTTTCCTAAGCATAGTCATGATTAAATAAACTTTATTAAACTTGTGGCTTATTTACCTTTTATTAACGGCTAGTAAACAATCTCACTGTCTATGAAAATGGTCTGTAAATAACCCCTAGCATTAGTTAGCAACATTCATATGGAAGCCAGCTTCATTATATGGGGCCAATGGGCTCCCTGTGGCCAAGGAGGGCCCCCACTGCAGTAAAACCGTGTGGTTCTGTTGTGAGGGCAGGATACGGGCTCCTTATGCACTAGTGTATAGGTTTTTCTGGAGAGGCAAGATGGGTAGGTAATATCTTTTATTGGACCAACTTCTGTTGGTGAAAGAGACAAGCTTTCGAGCTACACAGCTCTTCAGGTTTTTCTGGAGACAGGGATGATGGTTATGCAATTGATTGGCTCCACCAGCCTTTTTCCCTTTCCCCATGCAGAGGGGGTACGAGGGAACAGCACCACAGACAGAACCACTGCTATCTGGGGCTGCAGTCTGAGGGATGCCCCCCTCAAGCCCTCAGAAAACTCCAACACAGAAGCCTGCTTACGTAGGCTGTTCGCTAGGACCGTGACTGCCCCTAAATCAGTGGTTGTCAACCTATTTACCATTCTGGGCCACATATGCAGCTGTCTGTGTTATGTGGGCCGCATCCAGATAATATATATACTACCTTTATGGCCCTGAGGATGTCACATGGGCTGCAGCTGTGTGCTGATTGGGCTGCAAGGTTGAGAACCACCGCCCTATGATCAGAGGGGTCGCCGTGTTAGTCTGGATCTGTAAAAAGCAACAGAGGGTCCTGTGGCACCTTTAAGACTATGAAGAACTTGCTTCTGAAACTAGTTTAAAAATATTAACAGTTTAAAGGGGCACAGCCAAGGGGGCTTAGACTGACTTATCTTTGCAGTTGTCTATAACTTGGTAGGGAACATCCTCCAGATTCTAAATATATCATCGACTGCTGTTATTACAAAAGTGAGGAGAAACATGATTTGATAGAGGTAGTTTGCAAATTACACACTTGGCTTTATCCTGCTATATGGCTTTCTTTTTTCATTTCTGAGAAGATCCATCATTTTATTATGATTCAGATTTTGAATGTGTTAATTTGTAATGATGTCTCTTATCTGACATGTGAATGCAATGTTATTAAGTTGTATTTGATGGTTTGGGCATTCTGAGTGCTTAAATAGCCTGTACTGCCTCCTGGGGTGGTTGGGTTATATGTAATCGGAAAGGTCGCTGTCTTTTAAATGAGCACTAAGGTCCTGTTCAATCTCGGGCCATGCAAAGTTGGCTGTGAACTCATCGGCAATGTTGTGTCTGCTTTGAATGTGCCTTGTTTGAGAAGTTTGTCAGATTCACATTGGAAATTTCTAAAGAATTATAGAGACTGGCATATCCTGGAATGACTACTATTCCTTTATCTGATATCCTTCCCTCCTTTTACATAAACAGTAGAGACACAACAGCACACACTAAGCTGTGCCCTTCCCCACCAAAGAATTAGCTATGTTGTGTACGTTAGGGAGTTTCAGTCACCCTCGCCTGGAGCAACAAAAGCTGCCAGTGATGGCAGAGGCTGAGTGCAGCCATGTAGGGCTATGCCCCATCCCTAGAGAGTCCCTCCAATTTCAGGCACTCACTAACATAAGACTACTTCCCTGGCTCTTCAGTTTCTTTTTTTCTTCCCCAGGCTTTTGTACTGAGCCTGACTGTGAGGTGTATCTAGCAGAGTGGCAGAAGCAGATTGGCTGGTGCACCAGGACAGAAGGAGGGATAGTTTGGCGAGGGAAGAAAATAGTTACTAACAAGACTTGTTCCTAACATCACCCAACCTGTTTAGGTTGGAGTTTGAAAGGGAGTTAGCTGCCCAAGTCTCACTGAAATTTGGGCACTGAACTCCCATAGGCTCCTTTGGAAATCCTATCTTATACCACAGCACAGCATCTGGCCAAGTATGTGTACAACGCACAGCACATTCAGGATGCTGCTGGAAACATCCCAAGCAGGCGGTTTGCTCTCAGTTTAAATGCGTCTTTGCACACAAAAAGGGAAGGAATTGTTCAGAGTGTGTCTAAGCTGGGAAGTTTATAGCCAGCCAGCCAGCCAGCCAGAGCGGTGTGCATCACTGCAATAGGTCCCAGGTCTTGTAGCCCTCCACAGATAACCCCCATCGATGCCAAAGAGGGCTACCGCCACAGCATTGGCTTCCTGCAGGACTGAGCGGTTAGTGCTGAGGTGCACGCGTATATTTTGATAGTAATACTAGCTGCTCTCTCAGAAGCAGGGTGGATTTGATTTAAATCAAATCGATTTAAATCCTGATTTAAATCACTAGTCAGGAAGACTCGATTTAATCATGGATTTCTACATAAAAGTGCATTCTTGTTGGTTGTTTTAACCTCAATACATATTCTTCACAACTCAGAGAGAGATGTATGTTTCATTTTTAGAAGGTACACACTATACATTTTTAAAGTGATTTATTTTGAAAACTTTTCAGATGAGTTTTACAGCTATATCAGAAAATGAATGAGTATTTGGTTGTTTCATTTACCAAAGGTAATTGAAACAGATATTTATGAAGTCATTGGGAGGTGAACTATCTCCAGTTCAACAGGTTAATCATTAATATGTGGAGGATTTTCTTGCCATGCTGTATTAGGAGGAGACCATCACCAGACAGACATTTAAATTGTTTTATTTAACTAAAACAACGTTACGTATTCTGGATTTTTTTTTCTTCTACAGCAAACATATAGTATTTTAACAAAACAAGCATATGAATTTTTGAATTTAGTTAAACATTCAAGTTTTTTTAAATCAGGTTGGTTTTTGTTAAAAGTGTTTTTAACTAAAATAGTTAAATGAAATTTTAATAAATAAATCAATCAATCAACTGTCAGCCAGGTCAACATGAGAAACTTAAAATATTGGCTTCTGCAGCTAACTCAGTCGTCTTCACCTTCATTTTCCTGTTTGTTTTTCTATTCCAGTTTATGAACAAGCTTTCCTGCTTTTTCAGGTACCAAACGATTTCTCAATTTGGAATGAATTAGTCCAAAGGAAGAAAATATTCTTTCTACACTGGCAGAAAAAGCTACTGCTGTTAAAAGTGAGATTATCACTTCTACAGTTTCTAGGGTTACCATATTTTAATATGCCAAAAAGAGGACACTCCACGGGGCCCCAACTCCGCCCCTTCCCTGCCCCAACTCCGCCCCCTCCCCTGAATGCTCCGCCCCCCTGCTCCTCCCCTCTTCTGCTTCCCGTGAATCAAATGTTCGCGGGAAGCCTGAAACAGGCAGGCAGCAGGTAAACTGGTGCGGTGGCGGGGGGGGGCGCGAGGAGGCGCAGCCCAGTCCGGCTGAGCGGCTCCCTCCAGTGGCCGGCCCCGGTCAAGCGGCTCCGGCCTCAGCGGCTCCGGCCCGGCTCGGGCCCCGGGGCACCTGCCCCGGCTGAGCGGCTCCGGCCGCTGGCCGAGCACCCTCAGCCCTGGTCCCAGCAGCTCCAGCCCGGCTCGGCTCGGGCCCCGGTTCCGGCCGAGCGGCTCCGGCCCGGCCCCAGCCCTGGCCGAGCAGCACCAGCCGGCGGCCAAGCACGGCTGGCCCCAGCGGCTCCAGCCCGTACCCAAGCCCCACGACCCCTCCCTATTTTCCCGGACATGTCCGGCTTTTAGGAATTTCCTCCCGGACGGGGATTTGATGACCAAAAAGCTGGACATATCCGGGAAAATCCGGACGTATGGTAACCCTAACAGTCTCTGATGTGACCAGTTCACTGGTGTGACTTTCTTTAAAACATCATCAGCAAACACATATTTCTTAAATGGTTCTTATTCCCAAACTGCTGCTATTATAGGTTTCCCTTCTAGTGAGAGAATTGTATGGTAGATTACAAATCAATGAAGGCTACACTCAGAAAGACCTCAAAACTTCTGGAATATGCTGCTCAAACAGTTTCACTTTTGTTTCTGCTGCCTGTCCCTTCCTTCTCACATTTATCTCCAGACTTCTCCTTGTCCAGATCTATTCTGCCCACAACAATCTTCTATTCATTGAACTTTTTGAAACTTTGCACTTTTAAAGAGAGGTAAAGGATTGACTCTGTGTACACAAATTTGCAGGGGGACAATAGGGTTGAAGTCTGTTATTTCTCATCTCTATATATTATTTATTTATTTATTTAAAAACAGTTTTGCTGTTAACAAGCATGTTACCTCTGGAGACACAAATCCACAGTTTGAGAACTGCAAAACTAAGCATCTCTGATGGTACCTTCTAGACTGAGCACTGAGTCCCACTGGGTAGATAGAAAGATTAATCTAAACAGAAGCCCCTGGAACCCCATAAGATTGGGTCCCTAATCCATGAACTATTGGAACTCATTTACAAAACTTTTCTTAAACATTACATGAATATATTGTCTCATACTATAGAATTAGAATTTATAATCCCTATTCTGTGATGAGATATCTTTGAGCTATAATGTATCTTAGTTAAAACTATATTTAGATAAGTTTTTTCCTCAAAAAGTATTTTATAAAAAAAAATCAGATTTAAATTTTAAAAAATCGGATTTTATTTATTTATTTATTTATTTAAAATAATTGAATGTTATCCACCCTGCTCAAGAGTGACGAAATGCAGGGTGGAATGCTGCGACCCTACCAGCCACAAGTGGCTCTTAATCAAGGCCATTCTTGAAAGCCTGTGTTGTTTGCGCAAATGGCTTGGTCTGCCTGAAGTCTTGCTATTTTGGTTTCCCCTAGTAGAGAATTCACTTCACAGTCTGGGGCTGTGGAGGCGCTGACTCTATAGGGGTCTGTTGGCTGGAGACCCTGTGCTGGGAATGGCACATTACATAGGGATGAAGATAAATTTAATGTTCTGATCTCATTTTTTTCTGAGCCGGGTAAGTGCCCCAGTCATGGAGCTGCCTAGGCTCGGGCAGCGAGGCTGACATGATGCAGCAGGTTAGTTGTAGTGAAATGAGAAGGGAGAGAAGGTAAAAGGGAGGCTAGTGGGGAGGGGTTAGAAGACAGCACACATACTTTGTCACCAAGCCAGAGAGTGCATCTGCATTGGGGACTTCCAGTACAGCTGCCATTGGCTTAGCACTGGTGTCACCATGTTGTCCAGAGGGTATAGTCACCAGCAAATAGCAATCAGCCAGCTTGAGGGTGGGACATGGCTTGTAATCAACATGTGGAATGGGGCTGTTGGGACAACACAGGAAAGGTTGGGGGTGGGGGATCAGTGGCTTTTTCTGAGCAGCATGCTTAGCCAAGGTCTTCCCTGGCCACCCGGACTTGAACCCATTGTAAATGGGGGGCAGAGAAGCCAGTTTGCTTACCGTAGCGTGGCTCTGACTGTAACCCACCCCTCCTGCTAACCAACACACAGGATTGTTAGAGGGGCCTGACGAGGATAAGCCCAGCGCCACTAAGAGTAACTGACTGCATCCTGGGGCCAGGAAGGAGTTTTTGAGGCTCAGTCATTACATGGATGGGTTCTCCCAATGAGCTGCCTATTGCATTTTTCCTTCAAGAGGCCTGTGGAGGTGAATGAGCGCGCGGAGCCGCTCTGGGACACTTAATGTTCCAGGATTCGAAGGTTGGTGACTTGGGGCTAAAGGCACAAAGGGGCTTAGGTGCCTAAACCCAAGAATCAGGCCCCACAGGGATTCACAAAACCCCTGCTCAGCTGCCATTAAACCCTGTTGATTCCTAAACTCCCTTGGCACCTACATTTTTTGCTGTAAAATTTCTCTAGGTGCCTATGTTTCTGCCTCTGAGCATGCACCCTGCAGCCTCACGCCTCTCCGTCCCAGAGCGCTGCATGACCCAGGAAATAGCAGGCATTCCCCTGCCTAAGGTGCCTGCAGGGCTTGAGCCAGGAAGTGCGCTCAGAGCTCACAATCATGCTAGATTGCGCCCCATAGTAAAACTTACAGAAAACAGGTGGGCGAGGACCACCTCCTTCCTAACTGTTAGCCCCGTGACTGGGGGCCTCACCGGGGATGAGGGCAACCCGCCTGCTTCATCAGGTGGCAAATCCCAGTTCAAATCTCTTCTTCACAGGTTGAGGGGGGACTTGAACCAGCAGGTGTCCCACATCCCAGCTGAGTGCCCTAGCAGCTGGGCTAATTCTGAGGGAGGTTTTCTTCCACACTTCCCCCTCTGAAAATCTGGTGGCTAAACCTTCACTTCACTTCACAAAATATTACAATACTGTTGGGAAATAAGTAATACGCGTGTGCACACGTGAGTAGGTAGCTAATAATGTCAGAGGAGCAGGCTAGTGCATGTCGAATGCCCCCAGGCTAAACGTTAAAATGGTTTACATCGCTCCTAGATACGGTCAAGTGATTCCTTCATTTGAAAATGCCCACATCTTTTGGCAGCATGTAGCCTGCAGAGTGGCAGATTTGGGCTTTGCTCCCAGCTGACCTTGTCATAACTATAAAGGGAAGGGTAACAACCTTCCTGTATACAGTACTATAAAATCTCTCCTGATCAGAGACACTAAATCCTCTTACCTGTAAAGGGTTAAGAAGCTTGGGTAACCTGGCTGGCACTTGACCCAAAGGACCAATAAGGGGACAAGATACTTTCAAATCTGCGGGGGGGGGGGAGGCTTTTGTCTGTCTGGTCCCTGTGGCTTTGGCCAGAGCGAGATCAAAGAAGCAAGCAATCCAACTCCTATAGAGTTAGTAAGTAATAATAAGGAAATGTGTTAGCTTACTTTTATTTTGGCTTGTGATTTTCCTTGTCTAGAGGGAAGTTATCCCTGGATTTGTAACTTTAAAGTTTTGCCCAGAGGGAAACCCTCTGTGTTTTGAATCTGATTGCCTGTGAGATTATCTTCCATTCTAATCTTACAGAGGTCCTTTCACCTTTTTTCTTTAATTAAAATTCTTCTTTTAAGAACCTGATTGATTTTTCATTGTTTTAAGATCCAAGGGTTTGGGTCTGTGTTCACCTGTACCAATTGGTGAGGATATTATTCTCAAGCCTCCCCAGGAAAAGGGGTGTAGGGGCTTGGGGGATTATTCTCAAACCTGACCAGGAAAAGGGGTGTAGGGGCTTGGGGGGGGGGGATATTTGGGGAAGGTAGGGCTCCAAGTGGCCCTCCCTAAACGTTTGTTTAAATCATTTGGTGGTGGCAGCGTTACCTAATCCCAGGTACAAGGAAGGATTTGTGCCTTGGGGAGTTTTTAACCTAAGCTGGTAGAAATAAGCTTAGGGGGTCTTTCATGTGGGTCCCCACATCTGTACCCCAGAGTTCAGAGTGGGGAGGGAGCCCTGACAGACCTATTCATCAGAAGATCAGAGGGGACGCAGAAGCCGCTTTCCGCTTTTTGCACAGGTCCGTGCCACAGGGCCAAAGAGGGATGGTGGAGGCTTCATGTAACAGCCTGGCTACGCTCAAGCGGCTGCTCACCAGATTTAGATGAGCCAGACACTGGACCCCCATGTAATAAATCTGTGCCCAGGGATTGCTTGTTTGCTTCGTGTTGGAGAGACACGAGGCTGTTGGGGTTTGCCCTTTATAAATAACACACTGATTCTCCCTACTGGAATAGCAGTTCTTCACCATGATTTAAAGTAACATGCTCTCTTCATCAATCTGGGGTTTGACAAAAACCCTTCTTCTCTGAGCTCCGTAGCTGGTCCTTAGGAGGTGCTGGGTGCCCAGCACTATTAAAAAAATCAGATTACTTATTTATTCAGGAGCATAAATGAGCAAGGAGCTGAAATTGTAGGCTCTGATTTTTTTAAATCTTGGCTTTGCACGTGTAAGTGAACACAGGTCTTGCTAGTGTATAATGTAGGGCTGGCGATTAATCGTAGTTAACTCACGATTAACTCAAAAAATGTTGTGATTAAAAAAATTAACCGTGATTAATCACAGTTTTAATTGCACCACTAAACAAGAGACTACCAATTGAAATTTATTAAATATTTTGGATATTTTTCATATATATCTTGTATTCTGTGTTGTAATTGAAATCAAAGTGTATATTTTGATTACAAATATTTGCACTGTAAAAATGATAAACAGAATAGTATTTTTTAATTCACTTCATACAAGTACTGTAATGTAATCTCTTTGTCGTGAAAGTACAACTTACAAATATAGTTTTTTTTATTACATAACTGCATTCAAAAACAAAACAATGTAAAAAAACTTCAGAGGCTACAAGTCCACTCAGTCCTACTTCTTGTTCAGCCAACCACTAAGACAAGTTTGTTTACATTTACAGGAGATAATGCTGCCCTCTTCTTATTTACAATGTCACAAGAAAGTGAGAATAGGCATTTGTATGGCACTTTTTACATGCCAATTACGCTAAACATTTGTATGCCCCTTCATGCTTCGACCACCATTCCAGGGGACCTGCTTCCATGCTGAGGATGCTCGTTAAAAAATAATGCATTAATTAAATTTGTGACTGAACTCCTTGGGGGAGAATTGTACGTCCCCTGCTCTGTTTTACTCATATTCTGCCACATATTTCATGTTATAGCAGTCTCGGATGATGACCCAGCATATTTTGTTCATTTTAAGAACACTTTCACTGCAGATTTCACAAAACGCAAAGAAGGTACCAATGTGAGATTTCTAAAGATAGCTACAGCACTCGACCCAAGGTTTAAGAATCTGAAGTACCTTCCAAAATCTGAGAGGGATGAGGTGTGGAGCATGCTTTCAGAAGTCTTAAAAGAGCAATGCTCCGATGCAGAAACTACAGAACCCAAACCACCAAAA
Source organism: Terrapene triunguis (assembly GCF_002925995.2). NCBI lineage: Eukaryota > Metazoa > Chordata > Testudines > Emydidae > Terrapene > Terrapene triunguis. The sequence continues at coordinate 14,995,444 of NW_020664487.1, read as the reverse complement.
AAGAAAATCAACCTTCGTCCATTGGCATCTGACTCAGATGATGAAAATGAACATGCGTCAGTCTGCACTGCTTTGAAGGGTTTTCGAGTAGAACCCGTCATCAACATGGACACATGTCCCATGAATGGTGGTTGAAGCATGCGCATCTGGCATGTAAATATCTTGTGACGCCGGCTACAACAGTGCCATGCAAATGCCCATTCTCACTTTCTGGTGACATTGTAAATAAGAAGAAGGCAGCATTATCTCCTGTAAATGTAAACAAACTTGTTTGTCTGAGCGATTGGCTGAACAAGAAGTAGGACTGAGTGGACTTGCAAGCGCTAAAATTTTACATTTTTTTTATTTTTGAATGCAGTATTTTTGTACATAATTCTATATTTGTAAGTTCAACTTTTATGATAAAGCAATTGCACTACAGTACTTGTATTAGGTGAATTGAAAAATACTATTTCTTTTGTCTTTTTACAGTGCAAACACTTGTAATCAAAAGTAAATATAAAGTGAGCACTGTACACTTTGTGTTGTAATTGAAATCAATATATTTGAAAATGTAGAAAACATCCAAAAATATTTAAATAAATGGTATTCTATTATTGTTTAATAGTGCGATTAATCGCGTGATTAATCCCTAGTATAATGTGCGCATGGAAACCAGCTGGACTGTCCCTAGGAAATGTGATTTCCAGAAGTTGACTGATGAAGTGATTGTAGATGAAAGGGGGGTTGGTTTATGAATGATAAAACAAGCTGTTGCTGGAGTTTAGAGTTGTGGACCCTGACACTCCAGTCCAGCTAGGAGCATTCACGGTTAGTGGAGAGGACCACAGCTGCAGGGAGTGGGTTGTGGCTCCCCGATTCAGAACATCCCAACTTCAGTGCAAGGTGGAGCTCCCCAGTGCAGACCTAACTTACTCCATGGGCATGAAAAATCTTGGCTGGTTGAGTGAAAATTTTTGCTGCAACCAAAAGCCTGAAAAATTTAAATATTTTCCACTTTTTGTCTAAATGTTTCCTGGATGGGGAACCACTTCCTGACCAGCTCTGCAAGGAATTAATCCAACTGAGCAATGAGGGGATACATTAAAGGAGCTTTTAATTTGATTCACTGGAGAGATGGCCAGACCTGTTGTAGAACTGATGACTGCCTGAGCCTAACTACCATAGCATTAAATTAATATTACATTCTCATATGACTTCACCTGGATGTTTTATCTGCCCTCAAACTATATATGCTTAATGAAGGCAGTGCTGAAATTCTTCTCCTGTTATTTTCGTTAGTGTTCTTGAGAGCTTCTGTTGTTTCACACCATGTTCTGTCCTCAAACTCTTCATGCTGCTCCTCCGCCTCTAGGAGACTGTTTTATTTAGCTTTCTATCATGCAAGGATAGAGATTGTGTTTTCCTTGGTTTTCTGAATTTATTTTCTCCACCCTGTGCTACTGGGGAGGACCAGTCCCTAGTACTCTAGCTGCCCCGTAGCATTTCCAGTTCTAGTATGAACCTGCACTAATCACTGCTAAAAGCAACACTTTTTGTTATTGGTGGTGGTGGTAGTGATTTTTTTCAATCGGGGAAGATGATTGAGCTGGGTGTTGCGTATACAATACACAAAAGACTTGTTCTGTGCCCCCAGGACCCAATCTGCCCTCAGTGGTGCATTCACTGAAGGCTAGAGATCATTAATCTACTGCATTTTGGCACCATCCGCACCTCTTTCCAAACATTTCCATGCAAAAATTTTCTCTGGCCATGCACCCCACTGTGCAAAACAGGGAGGTCAACTTGTGGGTTGACGGGTTGGACTTTAGCTGAGTGATTCCTATGAACATTAATGCTGCAAATTCCCCGAGTGTGTCCAGTTCATTATTTATTTCATTTTGATCACTGGCTCTTTCCCCACTCAGTCTAGTACGTACTTGCTTTCTCTGTGATCTGTCCGTGGTACTTGCTGTACTTACTTGTAGGCTCAATCTCCACAGATGAACTGCAAAGCCAAAACGGAAGTTGATTTCAGTCCAGATTTCTGTGCTGAGTGCCTCCACTCAACAGGTGGGGGAGGAGGGAAGGGGGAGGGGCAGAAATTCAGCATACAGATAAGTTATTTTTTTTTTCATCCCCCTTCTGAAGAAAGCCTTCTGGTAGTTCCTGGTTCAGTGAAAATATTGCTGCATATGCAATCATAAATACCAAAGTTACATTGCAATCGAGGTATTGTCCAAGGCATTTGTGGTGTCACACTAGCCTTAGGTGCAAGCTGTCATCTTTAGAAGATGAAGGGACCTATTTTTTTTAACAAATATTTTCCTTTTTTCCTTCTCCCTGCCACATGTTCCCGCTGTTCCTGTGCCTTCCAAGAGCCATTTAAACCGTGGGTTTCTCTCTTGCTCCAAAAGGTCCTGCACTGCACCAATCAAAAGTGTTCCCTGAACTCTAAGCAGATTTAGAAACTGAGCCACGGAGAGATTAAACAATTTGGCTAAGGTCACACAGGCAAGTCTGTGTCAGAACCGGGAACTAAACTGATCTCTTGAGTCTCACTCTAGTGCCATAATGACATGACCATCCTTCGTCCTAAATCTCTCGTGGATGGGACGTCTCTTCTTTCCCAAAATCCTGCTTTCAGTGACTTCACCACCACCACCACCACCACAGCAGCCTGTGTCTTATTTTGCTACAATGAAATGCCATGATGTATGACTATTTGCTGAGGCAAACCCACCTCCCCAGGCAGCGAGAATGAGGCCACATGAGAGGCCGGAATTCTATTCTCAACTCCACTATAAGTGACCTTGTACAACCTCAGTCATCTTATATGCAAAATGGGGGAGAGGGGAGATGATAGTTGTGGCACCCTAGGGTGGGACTATGAAGACGTAATAACAGTTATGAAAAACAATATTGTCAGCAGAAGAGGAGATCTGAATCGATGTCTACTGGCTCGCAGCTCAGTGCACCTTTCCCTAGTGTGACAAAGTTCCTCGTCTGCCTCAGTGGGTCCTGCGCTTTTTGGCAGATTTGCTCGCCTCAGAGGTTCACGGCAGCCCTCAGTTTGGCAGCTTCTGCTAGAAACTCAAACCCGCCGCTCACTCAGCTAACCTCAGCACTGGCCAGCACAGGGGAAATGGAGAACAATCCCCGCAGTCTCTGTGTCCCACCCAATGGGTCGGGGACAGGCCAGATCCCTTTCCAAATTAGACCTTCCCTTCTGGTTTGTCTCACAGACCAGGTCAACTCCTCCTGTGTCCAATCAGGAGTTGGGGGGAACCCGGGCCCACCCTCTACACTGGGGTCCAGCCCAGGGCCCTGTGGATAGCAGCTGTCTACAATGTCCCCTGTATCAGCTGCGTGACAGCTACCACTGCCTGGGCTACTTCCCCCTGGCCTCCCCCCAGCACCTTCTTTATCCTCACTGCAGGATCTTCCTCCTGAAGCCTGATCATGCTTGTACTCTTCAGTCCTCCAGCAGCACACCTTCTCCCTCCCTCCTCCTTGCGCACCCTCCACTAACTGATGGGAGGTCCTTTTTAAACCAGGTGTCCTGATTAGCCTGCCTGCCATAATTGATTCTAGTAAGTGCTTAATTGGCTCCAGGTGTCTTAATTAGCTTGCCTGGCTTAACTGGTTCTAGCAGGTTCCTGATTGCTCTAGGGCAGCCCCTGCTCTGGTCACTCAGGGAACAGAAAAAAAAACAGTTACTTACCTTTCTGTAACTGTTATTCTTCAAGATGTGTTGCTCATATCTATTCCAGTTAGGTGTGTGCGTGCGCCGCGTGCACGGATGTCGGAAACTTTTACCCTAGCAGCTACCTGTTGGGCCGGCTGGGGAGCCCCCTGGAGTGGTGCCGATCCCCCTTCAGTTCCTTCTTGCCGGCTACTCCGACAGAGGGGAAGGTGTGGGGGGGGAATAGAATAGATATGAGCAACACATCTCGAAGAACAACAGTTACAGAAAGGTAACCGTTTTTTCTTCTTCGAGTGATTGCTCATATCAATTCCAGTTAGGTGACTCCCAAGCCTTACCTTGGAGGTGGGGTCGGAGTCAAGGAACCGCAGATTGAAGATTCGCTCTGCCAAAGGCTGCATCATCCCGAGAGTGTTGGACGATGGCATAGTGGGACGTGAAGGTATGAACCAAGGCCCGCGTGGCAGCTCTGCAGATTTCCTGGAGAGGAATGTGTGCCAGAAAGGCAGCTGATGACGCTTGAGCTCTCGTGGAGTGAGCTGTAACAGCAGGCAGAGGGACGTTTGCCAGGTTATAGCAAGCACGAATATACCCGGTGATCCATGAAGATATTCGTTGAGAGGAGACCGGGGCACCTTTCATCCGCTCCGCAATGGCAACAAACAACTGAGTTGTTTTACGGAAGGGCTTTGTCCGGTGTGTATAGAAGGCGAGTGCCCTTCTAACGTTGAGAGAATGGAGGTGTTGTTCACGTAGGTCAGCATGCGATTTTGGGTAGAAAACCAGTAGGAAGATATCCTGGCTCACATGGAAGCGGGACACCACTTTTGGTAGGAAGGCCAGATGAGGTCTTAGTTGGACTTTATCTTTATGAAAGATGGTATAGGGCGGCTCACAGGTGAGAGTCCGTAGTTCGGAGACTCGTTGAGTGGAAGTGATGGACACTAGGAAGGTGACCTTCCAGGAGAGGTAGAGAAGAGAGCAGGTGGCCAGTAGCTTGAAAGGAGGGCCCATAAGGCAGGAGAGGACCAAGTTAAGGTCCCATGCAGGCACGGGTGGCTTCATTGGAGGATGGATTTTCTCCAGGTCTTTGAGGAAACACCGCACGACCGGGTGTGCAAACACCGAGCACCCCGCCGCGCCTGGGTGAAATGCAGAAATGGCTGCAAGGTGGACCTTAAGGGATCCAAAGGCTAGGTGCTGGTCCTATAAGGACATCAGGTAGTCCAAGATGCACGGAATGGAAGCCTGGAGCAGGGGCACCTGCCGCTGAGCGCACCAGCTGGAAAACCTCTTCCACTTAGCCTCGTAGGTAAGCCTAGTCGACGGCTTGTGACTTTCCAGAAGCATCTGCCTTACCGAATCCGAACAGGCGCGTTCAGCCTGGTTCAGCCACAGATCCTCCAGGCCGTGAGGTGGAGCGACTGAAGGTCCGGGTGTAGGAGACGACCGTGGTTCTGGGAGATGAGGTCGGGGTCGAGAGGAAGATGTAGGGGAGCCTGAATTGACAGGTCCAGCAAGGTCGGGTACCAACACTGACGCGGCCAGGCAGGGGCTACCAGTATGACATCTGCCTTGTCCCGGCGGACCTTGAGGAGCACCTTGTGAACCAGCGGGAATGGTGGGAAGGCATACAGCAACTGGCCCGACCACATGATCTGGAAGGCGTCTGCTATGGAGCCCAGGCTGTGAATTGGATAGAATATCCCGTTTGCACCGTGCGGAGGACCCAACGGTCCGAGGTAATATGGGACCAGGCATGGTAGAAGCGGGATAGACGGTTTAGAAAGGGATGACTGTCCTGGGTGAGAACTGGTAGTCCGTCCTCTGGCGCACCTTCAAAATGGGCGCTTAGGGCCCGGGGGTGGCTTAGACTGCCCTTGACCTTGTCCAGAGGGGGGGCAAGACTGTCTACATCGAGAGTATCTACCTCTGCAACGAGAAGAATCCTGCCTCGGTCTAGGAGGGAAAGGACGTTGCTGGGTGGTCTGGGGTCTAAAGGGCTTCCTTTGGTTAGCCGGGGTATGCATACCCAAGGACTTAATGGTGTTTCTCGTGTCCTTTAAGGTATGCAGGCGGGAGTCAGTTTGATCCGCAAACAAGCCCTGGCCATCAAAAGGGAGGTCCTGGATCGTAGGCTGAACCTCAGGTGGGAAGCCGGAGGACTGAAGCCAGGCATTCCGCCGCACAGCGATTCCCAACGCCAGAGTGCGTGCAGCCACGTCTGCAGCATCGAGGGAACCCTGGAGGGAGGTCCGAGTGTGACGGGTTGGATCACAGAAACCCCCTTGGGAGCTGCCACCCGATGTGCCAAGACTACCCCTGCTTCTGTTTTCCCTGCCAGCTCAGGACTCCAGCACCCCGTCTTGCTGAGCGAGACACTCCAGTCTGGCTCCAGACACAGACTCAGGGTCTGAATCACTTGTCCCAAAACTGCAAGTTTACCCAAAAACAGCTCACAGGACTGTGCTTGTCTTTAGCACTCAGATGCCCAACTCCCAATGGGGTCTAAACCCAGATAAATCCGTTTTACCCTGCATAAAGCTTATGCAGGGCAAACTCATAAATTGTTCGCCCTCTATAACACTGATAGAGAGATATGCACAGCTGTTTGCTCCCCCAGGTATTAATACATACTCTGAGTAAATTGCTAAATAAAAAGTGATTTTATTAAATACAGACAGTAGGATTTAAGTGGTTCCAAGTAGTAACAGACAGAACAAAGTAAGTCACAAGCAAAATAAAATAAAATGCGCAAATCTATGCCTAATCAAACTAAATACAGATAATCTCACCCTCAGAGATGCTTCAGTAAGTTTTTCTCAGACTGGACACCTTCCAGGCCTGGGCACAATTCTTTCCCCTGGTACAGCTCTTGTTCCAGCTTAGGTGTTAGCTAGGGGCTTCTCCATGATGGCTCCTCTCCCTCTCTCTTCTCTTCCACCCCTTTATATATCTTTTGCATAAGGCGGGAATCCTTTGTCCCTCTGGGTTTCCACCCCCCCTCACTGGAAAAGCACCAGGTTAAAGATGGATTCCAGTTCAGGTGACATGATCACATGTCACTGCAAGACTTCATTACTCACTTGCCAGCTCACACATATACAGGAAGACTCAAAGGTAAATACAGCCATCTGCAGACAATGGGAGTCATCAAGATTCCAAATCATCCTTAATGGCCCACACTCTACATAATTACAATAGGCCCTCAGAGTTATGTTTTATATTTCTAGTTTTAGATACAAGAGTGGTACATTTATACAAATCAGATGATCACACTCAGTAGATTATGCACTTTGTAATGATACCTTACAAGAGACCTTTTGCACGGAGCATATCCCAGTTGCATTATATTCACTTATTGTCAAATTTTTATAAAACTATCTCAGTTACATTATATTCACTTATATTTTTATAAAACCATATAGACTGCACAACGTCACACCGAGCAACCAATTTACCCTCCTCAGCAATGGCCCCCAGTTCTGCACGAGCCTCTGCTGGGAGGAGATCTTGGAATTTGAGGACCGCAGACCAAGAGTTAAAATTGTACCTGCTGAGGATCGCCAGCTGGTTAGCGATCTGCAGCGAGAGACCCCCAGTAGAATAAACCTTTCTCCCAAAAAGGTCCAGCCGTTTCGCGTCCTTTGATTTGGGAGCAGGCCCCTGCTGGCCCTGTCTCTCCCTGGCATTTACCGCATCCACCACCAGCGAACATGGGGCAGGGTGGGTAAAAAGGTACTCATAACCCCTGGTGGGGACAAAGTACTTCCGTTCCACTCCCTTAGCTGTGGGGGGAATGGAGGCCAGGGTTTGCCAGAGGGTCTTCGCATTGTTTTGAATGCTTTTATTCATGGGAAGGGCCACCCTGGAGGGCCCTTGTGGGCCTAGAATGTCCACCATGGGGTCCTCGTCCTCCACAACCTCCTCAATTTGGAGGTTCATATTAAGAGCCACGTGCCTCAATAGTTCTTGGAGGACCCTAAAGTCCATTGGGGGTGGCCCAGACATGGACGTGCCAGCCACGGCCTCATCAGGGGAGGACGAGGACGACTCCACTGGGAGGGCCAGTGTGGATGTAATATCCTGGTCGGCCATTGGTGGTTCCTCCTGGGGACGTGGGGTAGCCCCTATCGCAGGCGCTGGCTCCACAGGTTGATCCGGGTCAGGAGGAGGATGGCCGAGAGTTGCCTCAGGAGGCCTGGCGCTCGATCGAGATGGTGGCCGGGCAGCTGGGGGAGCGACCTGGGCTTGGTGGTATGCCCAGGGTGTCCAAAAAATTGCCACTGGGGTTGCCAGTGGGTCGCTGGTGGATCTTGGCTGAGGCTCCCTGGGCCAGAATGCGGGATGTCTGAGACCCCTGAAGCTCTCTCCAACCTGCCAGAGGGGGATCAGGACTGCGACAGCCAAGGAGGGGCAGTGCAGGAGTGGATCAAAGAAGGCACCGAGTCTCTTGGGAGGCACAGGTCACGCAGGGATCGGCGCCGTGAGGCTGATCGCGACTGCGAGCGGTGCCGTGATGGCGAGTGGTGCCGCTATGTTGAGCAGTGCTGTGAAGGTGAGCGGTGCCACGATGGTGAGTGGTGCCGCGACGGAGAACGGTGCCCAGAAATCCGATCGGTAGTGGACTGCGGACTGGTGCCGTGGCGATCGTTAACGTGGGGATCGGGGACCTGCACCGCGTCGGTCCGAGCGGTGCCACAAGGTCGCCGATCGTGACCTGGACCTTGAGCGGGACCATGTTCGCGCAGTCGAAAGCGACCTGGAGTGGGAATGGCTCCGAGGTTCGGGACCGCGGGACCAGCGCCGCGAGTCTGACCGGTGCCGCGAGTCAGACCAGTACTTGAGGCGGTGCCGGGACTCAGAACGGTGCCGGGACTCCGAGCGGGAAGGAGATGCTGGTCTGAGGGCTGACAGTCCAAACATCGCTGGTTTGCCCTTGGATGGCACCGGGACTCGTGCTGGGGCCGGTGCTGGGACCGGAGGCACTGGAGCCGTCATCTCAATGAGACCCCTCACCGCCTCGAAGGTGTCCGGCGTGGACGGTAAAGTGATCTTTTCTACTTGCATCGTCCTGTGTGCAGGGCTGTCCTGAAGAGATCTAGGCATGGCGGCCTGCTTAGAGGTCTGGTTAGGGTCTTGCTCCGTCGGGACCATAGTAACTGTCTCGACCCTAACAGGGGGTCCTCCCACGGCTTGCTTCTTGGCAGCAACCGGGGAATGGGAGCGGTGCCGAGGTGGATGTTTTTGGGGCCCGGGAGATCGCTGGTCCCGAGATGAGTGCGGGATCTTCTGCGGTGCCGAAGATGGTACCGCTGGAGGAGCGCTCCGCACCGAGGCACTCGGGCCCATGTCTTGAGAGGGCCACAGGGCCAACTCCACGAGGAGTTGCCTAAGACGAATCTCCCTTTCTTTACGCATCCGAGGTTTGAACGCTTTACAAATTCTGCACTTGTTCACTTGATGGCCCTCCCCCAGACATCTGAAACAGGAATCGTGGGGGTCGCCCGTAGGCATGGGCCTGTTGCAAGACTTGCAAGGCTTGAAGCCCTGAGACGGCATGCCCCAGGGCCCCACAGGGCCGTCGTTGACGAGACTGCCCTCAACAGCTAAACTACACTTAACACCATAGAAAAACAATTAACACTTAGCACTAACTACTGTGACAGACCCAGACCAGTGGGGTACAGGAGTCTGGTAGAGGGCAAATATACTGGTCACTGGATGAGTAGTTTTCTGTTCCCTGAGTGACCAGAGCAGGGGCTGCACTAGAGTAATCAGGAACCTGCTAGAACCAGTTAAGGCAGGCAGGCTAATTAGGACACCTGGAGCCAATTAAGAAGAAGCTGCTAGAATCAATTAAGGCAGGCTAATCAGGGCACCTGGGTTTTAAAAGGAGCTCACTTCAGTTTGTGGTGGGAGTGTGAGGAGCTGGGAGCAAGAGGCGCAAGGAGCTGAGAGGGTGAGGGTGTGCTGCTGGAGGACTGAGGAGCACAAGCGTTATCAGACACCAGGAGGACGGTCCTGTGGTGAGAATAAGGAAGGTGTTTGGAGGAGGCCATGGGGAAGTAGCCCAGGGAGTTGTAGCTGTCATGCAGCTGTTACAGGAGGCACTATAGACAGCTGCAGTCCACAGGGCCCTGGGCTGGAACCCGGAGTAGAGCGGGCCCGGGTTCCCCCCAAACCTCCCAATTGACCTGGACTGTGGGTTCTTCCAGAGGGGAAGGTCTCTGGGCTGTTCCCCAACTCACATGGTGAAACTCTGAGGCAAGAAAATCCGCCAATAAGCGCAGGACCCACCAAGATAGAGGAGAAACTTTGTCACACTGGTGTCAGGGGTGGGAACTTGGGGTGCACAGCGCGGCGGAAGAAGGAGGGTATTTTAAAAAAAGAAAACAACAACAACAACAACAACAAAAGGGAGAGGGTTTATTTTTTTCCCACCACAATGGATGACGTAGTGCGGGCACTGATACAAGCTACGGCGGCCCAGCAGGAGGCTACCCGTGTCCAGGCAGCCGCCCAACAGGAGGCAGTGCGGCTGCAGCAAGAGACTAATCGCCTGCTGATGGACCAGGCTGCTCAAGACCGAGCTATGTTGCGGGAACTGGTAAGCCAGGTAAAGTCCCTTACAGAGCTGAATCGCGGCCATGATGGGACGCGGCTCATACAGGCCAGCCATTGGCTGCAGAAAATGACACAGGAGGATGATGTAGAGGCATACCTTCTGGCCTTTGAGAGGACAGCCCTACGGGAGGCCTGGCCTCAAGATCAGTGGTCTGGCATCCTTGCCCCATTCCTGTGTGGGGAGGCCCAGAAGGCCTACCATGATCTGCCTGAAGAGGCTGCGGCAGACTACCCCCAGCTGAAAGCAGAGATCCTGGCCAGATCTGGGGTAACGACAGCAGTGCGGGCCCAGCAGTATCACTGTTGGAGGTACCAGGAAGACAAAACCCCGCGGTCCCAATTGTATGACCTTATCCATCTCGCACGAAAGTGGTTGCAAACAGAGTCCCGGAGTCCAGAAGAGATACTAGCGGTTCTGGTCATCGACCGATACATGAGGGGACTACCACCAGACCTTCATGCCTGGGTAAGCCAGAACGAACCCTCCACCTATGATGAGGTTGTCGCCCTGGTAGAGAGGCGAAGGACAGCGAGGGAGCTGACCCGACCAGTTAAGGAAGAGGCACCCTGGATTAAACTAGCAGCACCAAGCCCTAAAGTTCGGGTGACTGGGCCACCAGGAGGGCCCAGGTGGAAAGAGAGAGAGAGGCTGAAGGCCCATCAAAGGCCACAAGGAGTCGGAGCACTGAGGGAGAAGAGGATCGTGATGTTAGACTGCCCAAACCAAGAGACCGGGGCACGCCTAGGGCTCCATACAGATGTTATGCCTGCGGGGAGTGGGGACACATAGCTGCACAGTGTCCCTATGCTGAGGAGCCTATGCAGTGTAACCTGGGGAACTGGGCAGATCCATGCTCCCTAATCCACCTTGTGGGGGTCTCACTAACCCCACATATGTATACCAGACCAGTGAAACTAAATGGGGTAGGGACCACGGCACTGGTTGATTCGGGGAGTGCTATCACGCTTATCTCAGGGAAGCTCGTGAAGCGTAGTCAGCTGCTGCAGGCTAAACGTACGGGGATAACATGTGTCCATGGGACAGTTAGTTACTACCCCACCATCCCAGTAAAAATCGAGATCCAAGGGAACACTACTGAGGTAGCAGCAGGTGTAGTCCCTAAATTCCCATAACCGGTGCTCATAGGGAGGGACTTCCCAGGGTTTGGAAACTTACTCCCAGTAGGGGGATTGGAGAAAGATGGGGACCCTAAAATTGGTGAGGCATCCACAGCAGACTGTCAACCCCGCATCTTCTCTGAAATATCCCCAGATTTGTTCTCCACTCCCAGACAGGGTAGAAAGACAAAAAGGGAAAGAAGGGCAGGTAAGGCCTTGGGAACCCGAATACTGACCCAAAGCCAGAGGGTCGCTCTTGTAGGTAGGCGGACCCGCGCAGCTGAAAAGGAGGCCACGCAGGAGGGAGAAGCACCTGAGTCTGACCCCCACCCTAATGCTTCTGAACCGGTAGAGGCAACAGAGACTGGGCCCCTAGATCTTGGGCAGATTAGCCCCGGGAGAGGAAATTTTGGACGGGATCAGACAGAAGACCCAAGGTATGACAACATTAGGAAGGAGGTGACTGAAATAGATGGGGTCCCCGTGGAAGGGAAAACCCAGGGACCAGGACCCTACCTCATAATGAAGAAGGATCTCTTATACCGGGTTGCACCAGTACAGGGGCAGAAGGTACAGCAGATCCTAGTACCTCAAAAACACCAAAACGCTGTATTAAGTCTTGCTCATAGTCATCTTTTTGGGGGGCATTTGGGGGTAGAGAAGACCCTGGCACGAGTCCTACGATGGTTCTTCTGGCCCGGAGTACATGAAGAAGTGCGGAGGTACTGTGTCTCCTGCCCGGAGTGTCAGCTGCACAGTCCCTGTCCCCACTTGAGGGCACATTTAGTACCCCTTCCCATCATAAAGGTCCCCTTCGAGCGAATAGCCATGGACCTAGTGGGACCCCTGGAGAAGACGGCTCAGGGCCACCAATATATACTTGTTGTTTTGGACTATGCTACTCGCTACCCAGAAGCCGGCCCCTGCGGAACACGGCCTCTAAAACTATAGCCAAAGAGCTGGTGGGGAACTTTGCCCAAATGGGGCTACCGAAGGAGATATTAACCGACCAAGGAACCCCATTTATGTCGAAGTTAATGAAGGACCTCTGTACGCTGCTCCATATACATACCCTGAGAACTTCGGTCTACCATCCGCAGACCGATGGGTTGGTAGAAAGGTTTAACCAAACCCTCAAGGCTATGATAAGGAAGGTGGTAAGTCGGGATGGGAAGGATTGGGACACCCTCCTACCCTACCTTATGTTCGCTACCCGGGAGGTACCTCAGGCCTCAACTGGGTTTTCCCCCTTTGAGTTATTATACAGGCGTCATCCCCGTGGCATACTAGATATTGCCAAAGAGATAGCCCGGGTTACCCCTATTGTACGGGAACATTTGGAGAAGGCACAGGAGGCCCAGCGAACCCATTACAATCGCCAGGCAAAAGTGCGACAGTTCCAACCAGGAGATCGGGTTATGGTGTTGGTACCCACAGCAGAAAGCAAGCTTCTGGCCCAATGGCAGGGGCCCTATGAGGTGGTTGAACCCATGGGGGAAGTAACCTACAAGGTGCGGCAGCCAGGACGCAGAAAACAAGAACAGATTTATCACGTTAACCTTCTGAAACTCTGGCATGCACAACGGTCCAAAAAGACCTAACCCAGGAAAACAAGCCTTCCAAACTGGTGAGAGTGTCTCCCGATTTAACACCAGACCAGAAGAATGAGGTGTCTGAGATGATCTTCCGGAACCAAGATGTGTTCTCGACAAAACCGGGTCGAACAACCGAGACCTATCACCACATCGTCACGAACCCTGGGGCCAGAGTAACAATGAGGCCCTATCGGGTGCCAGCGGCAAAAAGGGAGGAAATAAAAGCAGAAGTAAAAAAAGATGCTGGAGTTGGGGATCATCGAAGAATCCCACAGTCAGTGTCCAGCCCAATCGTGCTGATGCCCAAACCTGATGGCACCACAAGATTTTGCAACGACTTCCGGCGACTAAACGAAGTATCCCAGTTCTATGCGTACCCCATACCTCACATAGATGAGCTAGTGGACCGTCTGGGTAATGCCCGATACTTGACTACCCTAGACTTGACAAAGGGGTACTGGCAGATTCCCCTTGCAGAAGACGCAAAGGAAAAGACTGCGTTCTCTACACCAGAGGGTCTTTTTCAATATACTGTCCTCCCTTTTGGACTACATGGGGCCCCAGCTACCTTCCAGCTCCTCATGGACAAGCTATTACGCCCGCATAACAGTTATGCTGCTGCCTACTTGGACGATGTGGTCATTCATACCCCAGACTGGGTAACCCACCTGGAGAAGGTGGAGGCAGTCCTCGATACCTTCAGGTGAGCTGGCCTTACAGCAAACCCTGCCAAATGTGCTGTAGGGTTTACAGAGGCCAAATATCTTGGCTACATTGTGGGAAAAAGTCTGGTAAAACCCCAAGTGAACAAGTTAGAGGCCATCCAAAATTGGCCCCGACCAAGTCGCAAGAAACAAGTCCGGGCGTTCCTAGGTGTGGTGGGGTATTACTGACGATTTATCCCCCACTTTGCCACAAGGGCAAGCCCCCTGACAGACCTATTGAAAGCCCGTGGACCTGATCTGGTGAGATGGTCTGATGCAGCAGAGGAATCATTCACAGACCTATGGACTGCCCTCTGCAATAACCCCGTACTGATAGCCCCTGATTTCACCAAGGAGTTTATCCTGCAGACGGATGCATCGGAAGTAGGGTTGGGGGCCGTTCTATCACAGATGGTCGGGGAGGAGGAACACCCAATTCTTTACCTCCATCGGAAACTCCTTCCAAGGGAAGGAAAATATGCAGTGGTGGAGAGAGAATGCCTCGCTGTAAAATGGGCCATGGAAACATTGCGCTACTACCTGCTCGGGCGCAGATTTGTCCTCGTGACCGACCATGCCCCTCTTCAATGGATGCAGCGGAACAAGGAGAAGAACACAAGGGTGACCAGATGGTTCTTATCCCTCCAACCTTTCCAGTTCCGTGTGCAACACAGAGCAGGGAGCCGTCATGGCAACGCCGATGGCTTGTCACGTGTGCACTGTCTGGCGTCCCAAGCTGCCCAACCCCTTGGCGTTGAGCAGGGGGGAGGGATATGTGACAGACCCAGACCAGTGGGGTACAGGAGTCTGGCAGAGGGCAAATATACTGGTCACTGGATGAGTAGTTTTCTGTTCCCTGAGTGACCAGAGCAAAGGCTGCACTAGAGTCATCAGGAACCCGCTAGAACCAGTTAAGGCAGGCAGGCTAATTAGGACACCTGGAGCCAATTAAGAAGAAGCTGCTAGAATCAATTAAGGCAGGCTAATCAGGGCACCTGGGTTTTAAAAGGAGCTCACTTCAGTTTGTGGTGCGAGTGTGAGGAGCTGGGAGCAAGAGGCACAAGGAGCTGAGAGGGTGTGCTGCTGGAGGACTGAGGCGCACAAGCGTTATCAGACACCAGGAGGAAGGTCCTGTGGTGAGACTAAGGAAGGTGTTTGGAGGAGGCCATGGGGAAGTAGCCCAGGGAGTTGTAGCTGTCATGCAGCTGTTACAGGAGGCACTATAGACAGCTGCAGTCCACAGGGCCCTGGGCTGGAACCCGGAGGAGAGGGCGGGCCCGGGTTCCCCCCAAACCTCCCAATTGACCTGGACTGTGGGTTCTCCCAGAGGGGAAGGTCTCTGGGCTGTTCCCCAACCCACATGGTGAAACTCTGAGGCAAGAAAATCCGCCAATAAGCGCAGGACCCACCAAGATAGAGGAGGAACTTTGTCACACTACTAACAATTAACCAACAATCAAGATAAGAGAACGCTAGGGATAAGTGGAGCACTTGATAAGACAACAACCATCACAGGCGGTAAGAAGGAACTGAAGGGGGGTCCGGCCGGCAGGGGCTTATATAGATGGCCATTTTGGCGCCACTCCAGGGGGCTCCCCAGCCGGCCTGACGGGTAGCTGCTAGGGTAAAAGTTACTGACATCCGTGCACGTGGCGCGTGCACACAGCTAACTGTAATTGATATGAGCAATCACTCGAAGAAGAGCTATTCATCCAGTGGCCAGTATATTTGCCTTCTACCAGACTCCTGTACCCCACTGCTCTGGGTCTGTCACACTAGGTACAGGCTATTTTGTGGCTCTGGTATTGGACTAAGATTCAGGAAGTCTGGACTTGATTTCTGGCTCCCAGGCTTCCCATGTGAACTTAGGCAAATCACTTAGGCTTTGTCTAGACTAGGAAAATGAGTGTCTTAGCTAACATCACTTAAACCCCACTGTAGATACTGTTTAAAACTGCATTAACTGGACAAGTTCAATCCTAGGTTTGCCACTACAGTCCCCAGTGATCAGCTAGCCTGGTTCTAAAGTGCATAAGAACGGCCATACTGGGTCAGACCAAAGGTCCATCTAGCTCAGTATCCTGTCTTCCAACAGTGGCCAATGCCAGGTGCCCCAGAGGAAATGAACAGAACAGGTAATCATCAAGTGATCCATCCCCTGTCGCCAATTCCCAGCTTCTGGCAAACAGAGGTTAGGGACACACCATCCCTGCCCATCCTGGCTAATAGCCATTGTTGGATCTGTGCACTAGGTCCTCGGTGGCTACCCAAGTGGTTTAGCTAACATGGCATTAACAACAGCTTTTTTCCTAGTCTAGACAAGACTTTAATCGTTCTGTGCCTGTTCCCTGTCTGTAACATGGGGGTAGTGCTCCTTGCCTATCCTGAAGGGACAGTGGGCGCCTAGATTAGTTAATGACTATGAGGGGCTGAGCCCTGACTGATGGGGCCACACACAGACCAGCCTCACTAGAAGTCCTATTGAAAAGCATTTGCCACTCATGTCCAACAAACAACGGGCCTGCTGCTTGCAGCTCCCAGTGATGTCAGAACTGGGTCTTGGCTCAGGTAACTGCTTTAGGCGTTATTTGTTCCAATCCATTTCCAAGTCAGGAGTCTCCTGTGAACTGTGGTTTTGGAAAACAAGCATGTACCTGGTGGAACAAGCCAAAGGTGCAGCATGCAGCATGCTTGGCAGGAGCCGTGGCTGTGCTGGAGAGAGACAGGAAACTGTTCTCTCTGCTCCTGGATAGTCCGAGCCGAGCGGGAAGCATTCCAAAGTAAAGGATCACAGGCTGCCATCTGGAACGGCACGTCTCAGCTTGCAGATAGGGTGAAGCAACACAATCCTCCCATAACTAGACACAGCTGTGGGTGCGGCACTCACTGCCTGGGGCATGGCTGCCATCTCTGACCGCGTCCTAACGGTGCTTCTGGTTCCTGCTCTTGCACTCGCTGTCCTGGGAGGAGGCACCACCCTAGTGATGGTTTGACAATCCCTGCTGCCAGAGGGGGTGGCTGATTTCCAGAGTGGGGAGGGGAGACACGAAGCCTATCAGTGCTAGGGCACTGGTTCATGTGTGCTCCAGCTGCTCATTACAGTCTGTATGTCCCACAGCCTGGCAGTCATAGAATCAGAGAATATCAGGGTTGGAAGGGATCTCAGGAGGTCATCTAGTCCAACCCCCTGCTCAAAGCAGGACCAATCCCCAGACAGATTTTTGCCCCAGATCCCTAAATGGCCCCCTCAAGGATTGAACTCACAACCCTGGGTTTAGCAGGCCAATGCTCAAACCACTGAGCTACCCCCCCTCCCCCAAAAGGAGGACCTCTTTGATACCAGCACTAATCTCAGTTTCAGGGGTTGTGCCTCCTTCTGGCTCTGGGACCCATTGGCTCAAAAAAATAAAATAAAATCAAAGTGGGCAGAGCCCAAGCCTGGGAAACATCAGCCAGATTGGTGAAAGCTGAGAGAGACTGAAAACGGGGGTAATCACAGGACCAGGTGGGCAGCCTTAATTACAGCAGCAACACCAAATCAGCTGTAGATAGCTAAGGGCATGTAAGCTCTTGGTCAAGTCTGACAGTGTCTCATCTGGTGAAATCCTGGCCTCACTGAAGGTAATAGGAGTTTTTCCATTACTCATCAGTTTTAAGACTCAAAAGGACCATTATGATTTTACACTGACCTCCTGCATAGCACAAGGACAGAGGATTTCACGCAACAATTCCTGCATCAAGCCCATAACTTCTGGTTGAGCTACAGCACATCTTTTATAGAGAGAATCCCATCTTGTCTCACCCCCTACGGCTAACAGGTCCAGCTCAGTTGTCTAGATCCCCCACACCAGGATGAAATATTGTTCTTCCATTCGGCCACACAGAAAGCCTTGTTCTAACGATTTCCCCCAATACAGTCACAATGAGAACCCCTGGATTTTCCCTATCTGAAGAACCCTCCCATTCACAGGCACACCCTCTCCTTCTATACTAGTCACTGACTGCACGGACTAAAAGCGGAGCCATGCTGAAAGCTGTAAAGCTACCGAGGATGGAATAAAATCCCCTTTATCATCGTGCTGTCAGGCATAATCTGATTTGCTGGTCAGCAGAAAAGGTTTATTTATCTGTTTCGTTTCTCTAGACCAGTGGCACCCAACCTTTCCAGACTACTGTACCCCTTTCAGGAGTCTGATTGGTCTTGTGTACCCCAAGTTTCACCTCACTTAAAAACGACTTGCTTACAAAATCAGACATAAAAATACAAGTGTCACAACACACTGTGACTGAAAAATCATGTTATCATTTTTACTCTATGATTATAAAATAAATCAATTGGAATATAAATATTGTACTTGCATTTCAGTGTATAGTATATAGCGCAGTATAAACAAGTAATTGTCTGTATGAAATTTTAGTTTGTACTGACTTCGCTAGTGCTTTTTGTGTAGCCTGTTGTAAAACTAGGCAAATATCTAGATGAGTTGATGTACTCCCTGGAAGACCTTTGCTACCCCCAGGGGGATGTGTACCTCAGGTTGAGAACCACTGCTCTAGATGTCCAAGTTGATACACAACAGCACTCTTGCCATTCGTCTTTCTCCTTAACTACTGCTCCAGAAAATGAGTTATTTGTGGATCAGTTACAAACATACATTGAGATGCCTTTAGGATTTCATCAGACTGATGTATAGGTATTTAGTACAAATAACTTAAAAGATACATTACAGAATGTCAGCATATTTTCTTGGCAATTATGCTTGGCATAAAAGTCATCCCTTCAAGACAACAGACCCAGCAAGTCTAGTCACTTCCTCCTGGCAGGACTAATCTGCTTCTCAGTTAGTATAACTGAAATGTATGTTACAGTCTGAAATCTCACCCTAAAAGAGAAGTCCCATAGAAAATACTGCACAAAACAAACTCCTACTGGCCTAGGGAGGTTGGGCTAGATAAGATATAGAAAAGCCCCATCAGGTTATTTCTGTGTTCCTCTCTTAAATAGACTGTACCCCAAGCCAGCAATCCTGTGGGTGAAAAAGCCCTTGCTAATATCTTGTTTGAATCTCCTCTTTAGAAGTTTAGCTTTATCTCCCTGGGTTTTACTCTCCATCCCGAGCAATAAACAGGTTCTTGCTAAGGTCTCTGGGTAATCTCAGCTTCATTTTTTAATGTTAACTTCTCAAAGCTTTTTCTTATGCATGTGTTTAGATGGAGATAATACTTAAGCTAATTAAAGTCTGGACAGCAGTGTGTGATGGTCAAGGAAAGGACCTAATTGTAGTGGTAGATCTAAATTCTTGTTACACTGTGCAGCAGCCATAAAAGTGGCCAATAAGTAAAAGTGGCCAATAGGGTGCTGGTTTGTATCAAGAGGAGTGCATTACAGAGGGCCAAAGATGTGTTATCACAGGGGTTTTCAATCATTCCCATGGGACTGGCCTCAGACAGATAGGTCAAACCACAGTTTAGTGGGGAGACTGTCTCATGGCCATCCCTCCTCTCCTCCCATTCACAATTACACAAACCACCTCCTCTCCCATTCATAATCCCATGGCATCCTTGGGTCAGCTATGAAGGTCATATTAAGAAATCATTTAAGGCCATATTTTCAAAGTGCTCCGCACCCATCATCCATGCCCCATGACTCATTCTCAACAGTCAACCCATCTGCTCCCAACGGGCTGTTACAGTAGAATTAACGTAACTATTGCCTACACAGACATGTTAAACATTATCTCACCCCTCTTATTCTCTGCCACAAGTGTAAAACAATCATAAAACCCTTCCTGAAAGAAGCATTTCAGAGCAGGCAGTCAACTTCAATTGAATTCAGTCACAAGAAGGCTCATAAAAGACATTGCATACTTTCTCCAGGCATAATTGCTTCCACACTGCAGTCCACCATGATACCAAGTTTGACATATATATTCAGGAATGTAACTTTTTTCCTTGTTTAACTTTTAAAACCAATATTCAAACACTGAAATGCCAGGGGAGAAATACTCGCTTTTAAAGTCTATTTGTAATCTGGAATAAAAATACTACAGACTCTGCCTTTATTACAAAAATACACAGCTCTGCTGAGAATGACTTCTTATCCTTTGGAGCCAGTATATATTGGAGAAAATCTTCAAAAGTGCCTAAATCCCATTTTCAAAAGTCACTTAGGAGCCTTTGTCTTACTGAACATCAATGGGACTTAGGTGCTTTTGAACATTTAACAACGCCCCTTAAGCAACTATATGGTCTTGATTCTCCTTTTTGCCCTGGGTAATTAATTTTCAAATACTCAGTGAATGGGGACCAAATCTGGTCACAATCTGCAGCACGCCCACTTGTCTTTCCCCTTAGAAGAACTCCCGGTATACACTGCATCCATTGTTTCACTGTTGATGGTTGTAAAGTAAGGCTGCAATTTGGAAGCAAATGGACTAGCTGCATAAAACATTTTTCATATCATATTGAGATAGGACAACTACACTAGCAAATACCCATTGGGCTGGGGGGGAGGAGGGGGGGAAGATGGGCCAGCGTTACATAAGAGACAAATTTCACAACTATTATTCCAGCATGTGGACAAGCTCATCATTTGGTTTGTATCTTTAGCAGACTTATGGTCTTTGAGGAATGTTATAAAAGGAGAGGTTACTCACCTTGTGCAGTAGCTGAGGTTCTTCGAGATGTGTCCCCCTATCGGTGCTCCACTTCAGGTACACATGCACCCCCACCTACCTTTGATCGGAGATTTTTGGTAGCAGTGCCCCTTCAGCCATACACCCTACACATCCTCATGGCCTCATGGCCCATACCAAGAATATAGAAGGCTACGTGGGCAAACCGCCCTCAGTTCCTTCTCAACCGCCTGGAAACAGAAATGGAGCATCGAGCAGGCTCGCTTTACTTCTATTTTGCCGTAGTTTAGGTGGATAGTTTAGTTGGGGGTTTGTTGCTCTTTCCCCATTTGAGTTTTTTCCTGGACTTTTCATGCCTGTTTTACATTTATTAAATCAGTTTTTACAGCAGAATGCAGGCAAACCCATTTTTCGGTTTCTCACTTTAAGCTAGTTTATTGAGCCATGGGCTGTTTCCATGCCTGCTTTATTGTAACTATTCTTGTTGAGGCCTGACCAATAAAGAGGCTGTTCATTCTGAGAGCTTTTTTTTTTTTTAAATCCATTGGTTGAAATGCCTTCTCAAAGCTTTGATTCACATACTCCTTACACTGATAGCATGAAATATTGTGTATTTGTATAATAGCTTATTTGTGAAGTGAAAGCCAGTTTTACACAGTTCATTTTGGTTTGGAATACATTCATGATTGGTAAGACTGAACTAGTGCCCATTTTCTGCAGATTAGTGGTGCTAAATTGTCTAGTAGCTGCACCCAAGACATAGGAAGAGCTGGTTTTGAAACATTTTCCAACTGCAGTGCTTTTTTCCAGACCATGACAACCTGAAAGCGTGTTTATATATTTACTAGGTGGGATATCTTATAAAAAATGTGTATCCATTGAAGAGTGGACAAGATCATTTGCCAGTATTTTTAACTGCAACCAAAATCGTAAAGATCTTAGAAACCAGGTTTTCATTATACACTCATGCTTTCAAAAATCTTCATGTAAGCTCAGAAATCAAAATGGTCAGAATCACAAAGTTTAGTATCCACTCGTGAAATTATTTTGCCTTTAATAAAGTGGTTTTGCTACATAATTCCCTATGCCTGATGTTAAAGAAGATCAGGTAGCAATAAGAGCGTAGGTTCCCAGACTGCAATGCTGACACCTTGCACTGCACCCACTCATAACTGCCCTTGATTTTCTTTCTGCAGACTGGAGGCCCGCTCTCTAGCATGGCTGTCTCGGCAAACATGGATATCAGATCAGTAAACCGTTACAAACTATTGACCTTTTGGTAACCAATGCTGGAAAGGGCAAAGTCCAAAACAAGGATTTCCCCTCTCCCTCGACGTGCCTATGCCCCTTTCACCCCAGGAGCTCTCTAATTCCAGTCTACTCCTCAAGTGTCAGGGAATTTTCTTGTCCTCCAGCATTCCAAACAGCAGCTTCTCAAATGCTCTCTCAGTAGAAGCCATATTCCTTCCCACTCCCCTGCTGGCTAAGCAGCACTCAGGGGTGCTAATTGATGGCTGGCAGTGGCATGTAGTGACCAAATTTCAAGCCTGTAGCTCAAAAGGGCACATGATGATTCATTAATCTAGTAAGATTAAAGGCCTTTTGATGACCCCTGTTCAAAAGGTCATCTGTCTTTGGCATTCTGTGCAGAGTGGCAAATACCGTAGAGGGTCCCAAATTTCAACATTCTAGCTCAACGGGACATCAACTGGGCCAATCAGTCACCTCGTCACAAAAAGCTGTATTTGATTGGTGAGATCAGTTTTGATATTACATGCCTCTTTAGATCATCGCTGTGATGTTTCACTCCATATTCTTTATGAAAATATGCTTATGATATGAATGTGACATAACTGAGATATACTTTATGCAAGATGGCTCATGTGAGATCTCATTGGAAAGGTTATGATTTACTGAATGCGATTATCCAAGGTGTATGCCTGTATCATTTCTGTATCTGAAGTTAGGAATATGGACTATGTATCTGTATTTTAACTATGCTACTTTGGGTGACGCCTACTGCTAACACTTCAGGTACAACAATGGAAAAGTCAGACAGGGCAGATGGCCCATCAGCTACAACAATGGACTGTGAAAAGCTTGGCCTTCCTGTGGACGCTCCATACTGCCCCTGACTCATGAATGCTGTGATCCTAGAGTCAGGTGGTCTTGTCACCTGATACTAAACATTACCTGTGACTTCTTGTAACTTTCCACTGTAAGGGAAGTGTGTGTTTGTGTGTGTCAAGTTTGGGAAACAATGGATTCCTGCCTTATATAAATCCTATTTAAGTGCGGGGAGGAAGGCAAACAGGACTCCTCCTCTCCATGGCCTGTCTGCCCAAGAAAAAAGACTGCAAAAGGGAAGGCAAGGGGGAAGTCCAGACTGACACAGGGGACTGCTGAAAAGGAATATAACTGGAACTCTGAACCACAGAAACTTTGCAATCTGCCTGCAACAATATCTAGGGGGAGAAATACTATTTGTAAGCAATTTCTTTTGTGAAACTAGCTTAGTTTGCATGTTTGATTTCATTTGCTTAGTAATCTGCTTTGTTCTGTTTGTTACCCCTTTTACCACTTAAAATCTGCCTTTCATAATTAATAAAATTTGTATTATTGAACCCAGTTCAATAATGTGTAATTTCTAACTGGGGGGAGGGGCAAGAAGTGTGCACACCTCTCTCCACATTGAGGGAGGGGGCGAATTTCATAATATATCTTTGGGTCTGCACTTCAAGGGAGGTGGATATCTGAGTGCTAGAGCAAGTCCCTGAAGCTGAATCTTCCCAGAGGTGATCTGTTGCTGGGTGTGGCCCTGCTTGTGTGTGCGTTAGAGGAGGTTTTAAGAGCCTGGCTCAGCAAGACAGGTGAAAGGGGGCCCATGCTGGCACAACAGGTAGACTCTGTGGTATCTCAGCACATCATGTGGCTTCCCAAGGGGTCCAACCTGTCAGAGTGGCATAGTCGGGCAGGATAGTGTGCACTGCTTATTGCCCTGAAACACTGCTGGTGATTTTAAGTGAGTTTTAAGTGTGGTGACTAGAGAACAGACAAAGTGGTTATTGGTTTGTTATTTTCTGTTTGCTTATCTCAGGCAAGAGAAGTAGGGACAGAAAAGTATGAAAATGAGTGAAAGTGAAGCTACCAAGAAGTTGGAGCTCTACAGGTTGCAGGTAGAGGAAAATGAAAAAAATATACCAGAGACAGCTGGAATGGAAGCAGATGGAAATTGATGAGCAGAAAGCAGCTCATGAGAGAGCCATGGAACTGAGACAGCTAGAGGCTGACAAAGAAATGGAAGCCCAGAAGCAAGCCCTGGAATTGAAAGACAAAGAAATTGAGGCTCGGAAGCAAGCCATGGAACTGAGAGACAAAGAAATGAAGCATGAACTGGCTGAAATGGAGTGGAGGAGACAGAACCCCACCTCTCCAAAAATCCACAAGTGGGAGCGGTTGTGTCCACCATATAATGAATCTGGTGATGTTGCTGAATATTTCATCATCTTTGAGAGACTATGTATGCTCCATGCAGGGC
>NW_020664487.1:14936969-14966541 GCF_002925995.2 Terrapene triunguis | reverse complement strand
GCATGCCCAGGCCTGAGGCAAAGGGTCCAGGTCAGCCCCGGCGAGGGGGCGGGACCTTGGAGGGATCCTGAAAGGCCCACAACAGCCAAGAAGCGGCAAGTTTGCTGGGGCTGCCGGAAGCCGGGCCACATTAGGAGGCATTGCCCTCTCAAGGGAGTTGAGGGTCGGCCGATGGAGGTGCCTGGAGGCCCAGGAGGGGCCACACTTCACCTGGAGAAGGTGACAGAGGCTGAGGTGGAGATGGCGGGGACCCAGCAGGGAGTTGGGACCCAGACCATCACAGAGCCGGTCGCCAATGGGGATACCCAGACCGAGTGGACCCAGCAAGAGGCCGGGACCCAGGTGGTCGTGGAACAGGAAACCAAATGGACTCAGAGCCTGAGGGTGGAGGCTCAGGGGGAGTCTGACCTGCGTGCGCAGCTGGAGGCTACAGACCGAGCCCTCCGCGAGGCTCAAGAGAGTGGGGTGGACCTCGCTAAAGAATATGCAGCCATAGTGGACGAGGAGGTCTGCTTACGGAAACAGCTGGAGGACTCGGAAAAGAAGCAGGCGGCTCTGGAGGCACACGGGTGACTGGTCCAGGCCAGGAGACACCTCTACCCCCAGGGGTGGTGATCTTGGGGGGGGGGGGGGGGGGGGGGGGGGGGGGGGGGACACCTGCCCCTGCCGGGAAGGGCCTGAGATAGCCCAGGAAGCAGGCAGTGTGAAGGCTGAGCTGATTGGGGGAAGTGGCTGTAGCTGGGGCCACGCCCCAAACAGCCTGAGCAGGCCCTATAAAGGCAGGGAACCAGGAGCTCAGGCCAGAGTCTCTCTCTGCCTTCAGAGAGAGAAGGGCCTGGCTGCAGGGATCTAGAGGTAGGGTACCTGAGTAGAGCAGGGCTGGGGAAAGGCTGAGGAGCTGGGGAGCTCCAGCCTGGAAAGCCCCAGGCTGCGGCCTAGCATAAGGCCAACAGGTACTGGGGGTTGCAGAGGGCAGCCCAGGGGTAGGCCAAGGCAGCAGGTCCACACCCAACCTTGCCGACGATGAGTGGCCTATACTGCAGTCTGCCCCAGGGAGCAGGGGCTAGTTGGTGACTGGCAACTAGTACTGAGGCGAGGTGGGGGTTCCCCAGGGAGGGGAGACCCAGATCTGTGGGGTACTGCCAGGGGGCAGAACCCAGAGCAAGGGGCACCGGGATCCTGGGAGGGACACGGGGGCCAATGCGAGGGACAAGGTGGATCACCGGCCTGTAGAGGGCGCTCCAGACGCTGGACGAGCTGATTCCCCGAAGCAACCAGTAGGGGGTGCCGCAGGGGTGAGTCTGTACCCTTACAGATGGTCTTTAGGGGCTTCTTTCTGAAATCTTTATCACTAATTTCATGCGAAAAGCCAGAAAACAAGCAATGTGTCTCCTGTCCAAATATCGGAAGCAACCAGAAAGATTTACATGTTTTGACAGCTTCACTAAAGCCCTCCTGCTGTAACTGAGATTACCCTCCCATCCTGACGGCAGCCATACTCACTGTAGGGGAACCAGCAATAATGTGAAGTGATGCCACATCTGTCTGTCAAATGCAGAACTAGAGTCTGAATGAGGCAGGCCATCTGGTAATGGGAAGTAGAGACTGCAAATCACATGATCCCATGAGCTGCACTATGCAGTAGCCTGATACAAACTTCAAACCTGCATTTGCTAGGTCTTTCAAACATGTTTTACAGAAGCCAATCTTAAAATCAGAATGTATGTTTTTGTAATTTTCTGTAAGCAACACGTATGTCCAAGGGCTTCCCAGCTCCTGTGCTTCTTAAATTTTAGATACACTTTTTTTTATTTGTTCCATTTGCCTTTAAGTTCTCCACTAGGGGAGGTGGCTTTTTAGTTCTATAGGACGCACTTCTTCTGATGCGGTTCCCTTTGATGCCAACGATATGAGGCAACAGAGGAGGTTTACGTATCATCAGTGTTGTCCCTTCAGGAGTATAGGCTCGCAGCTGTAGTTTGTCTTCCAAGTGAGCAGTTACTGCAACCCAACCTGTGCAGATACCAGAACAGAATCCAGTTAGTTACAACTTCTTTCAAACAAAATGAAAATCAACTGTATCAAATTTTAAAAATGGAAAGGGACACCAATTTAAGACAAAGGGTCAGATTTTCACACAGATTCAGCACCCAACAGATCCCATTTAGATGAAGAACGGAAGCTGCTGGGTGCCAAGCACTTTTGAAAATCTACCACCAAAGTAGAAAACAATTGTTCATAATGACATACAAGGCAGCAGGCATTTGGTTGACTCTGTGTCACCTTTCCTAGTCACAAGACCTTTGCAAGTCACATGATTACATCCAAGAACAACAGTGCACAGCAGGAGCTGATACCCTGCATGTGGAGGAGGAAATACAGAATTACCAGCAGAGGACAGCTTTATGTCAGCCACTGCCTCAAGGGTGCCAATTCCTTCCAGCGTAATTTCCTGAGGAATAAGCGGTGGGAATTCCTTCATTCGCTCTTCACCCCCCATGGGAACCTAACAATAAAATATAGGAGAAAGGAGTTAAAAGCTGACAACAAAGACAACTTTAAACTTCTCAAGTTACAGAATAAGTTACAAAGTGAAATGCAGCAACTTAACTAATTCTATTCTAACCAACTCAAACACTGGACACATTTAATGAGTAACTGTTCTCATATAACTTTTCTATTAAAAATGGCATTTGTACAGTTAAGGGACAGTTTGTCCAGAAACAAATGTCAAGGTGATAAAGATTTCATTTAGATATCAAACCAGGGTGCCTTAGAGATGCCAAGAAGTAGATATTACAGTATCAGAGATTGTCCTATTTGGGTAAATGTCAGGATTCAGTTCCAGGCTAGTTCAATGAAATAGCAAAAGTTACTAATACTACAATCTCTGAAACATTTATTTTTGTAAATGGTGCAATAATTCATAAAGTGAATTCAGCATGAGCAGTGAGTTGTACTGTTGCTTTGCAAGTGAAGATCAATACCAGAAGAGACAGCTTTAAACTGCTTCAGATAGTGGAAAATGTACCATGTAGCTAGGGGATCCTTAATATTTACTACAGAGAGAGTGTTTGTTTTAGTGGTATTGCCAAGGAAACAAGTTAAAACACATCAAGATACGCACATATATATACACAGAGGCCCTGCTTATAGGAAGACAAAAAGATGCATTTTAAAAACATGACAGCTAACACATTTAAAATCCTAGTGTTGAAAGGGCAAGTATTAACATGTTAGCTGGTTGAGGCAAACCAGGGGGGGAGCGGAGAGGGGAGCAACACAGATTTTTAACTTAATCAGCTAATATATGTTAAAGTATGCACAGCTTGTCTACGCTAGACTTCTGAATGTTTTACCTAGTACATTAACCAATGTGCTAACTCCACAGCTTTCTAGATAAAGCCTAAATCATGAGAATATTGCTTTTTTAAAAAACAAATATTTCCACACCATGCATTGAATGAATTTTAGTCAAAATCATTTCAAATTACACTATCAAACTGCATGCTTAAAATATAAGATATAGAAAATAAAATGTCAATATATTAAAAGACATACAGGTCTTGCTACAGAAGTGCTATGGAACTAGGTGTCAATCTGAAATCTTAGATCTCTTCCCTATCTAGTTTCAGAAGTCCCAAATGATGGGATCTACATCACTTCCAGGTATTTCTATTTCTTAATTCCACCTTGTTGCTCCTATTTGTAGTTCTTGACCTCTCTGCCTTTTATATTTCTCTCCCTTTGTGTTTTGCCAATTTATATCTTTCCATAGCAGACATTCAGGTTTTGTTGCTTGCCTCTGAACTCCTGCCTGAGTAGCTCCAACTTGTCAATGTCTTCCTGGCATCAGTGGACCTAGCTCAGAACACAGTATTCCAGATGTTGCCTCATCAGCGCTGCAGAAAGAGGGGCTTTCTCCCTGAGCCAGAATATGATGCCTTGGCAAGCATAAGCCTAAGCCTAAACCCCACCAGCCATTTTTTAATTTTAATGAAGACTGCTCAGTAGTAGTTTGTGTGCTTCTGAAAAAAAAAAAAGTTATATCCCTACTTACAAGACTGTCTAATGTACTAATATGGTCCCTTGTACACAAGCAGAGCAGGGAATTCAACCCAAGTCTTCCAAAGCCCCAGGCTAAAGTCCTAACCTCTGCCCATGCCCTGTTCCTCTGTCCATGCACAGAGGGAGCTCCCTCTTGCTGAGTTAGTTTAATTTTAAACAGGAAAAATGTGTGTTGTGACTGGCAATAAGATTTTCATTCTCGTAGCTGTTTCCCACAGTCAGGGGAGGAATAATGCATCTCTCTTTTATTTGGTTTTCCCAGAAAGGGGAAGAATCACTGACAAGACAATGCATAAAGAGTTCTAGCGAGGACTTAAAGTCTCTGTTGTGTCATGCATAGGGAAACCAGTAAGGGATGCCTGTTGAGCTACAAAAGAAATCACATGACCTTACTCCTTACACATACCAGAACACCATATAGAAGGTCTCCTCTTACCTTCAGTAATGTTTTTCCAGCATGCTTCTGATAGATGCTATCTGCTTTCTCCAGGGTAGTAACATGGACTGGCAACAGGTTAGAAGCCACAACAGAAAACCAGGAGGATTTTGCTCCCTAAAATTAATGAGGGGTGATTGTTAAACTGAATGCTGTAAAGATATTTACAAGTTACTGTCCAGCCTTCCCCCACCTTCTGTTTAAAAGTAGTTCTGTTACATGATTCTCTCTCATCTAGATAGGCAGGGTCTTAGTCTTCGAAATGCATCTGTACTGTTTCTATGATAAACAATGACTTCTCCGCAAATAATGGAGCTGAGCTTTCAATACAAAAATACAACAGTGTGCCACCTCAAAGTTTCTAGTCCTAAAGCAAGCCCAGAACCTTCCTGATTCTAGAGCTTCTGCATCACAGCACAATACTTAGGTGCTACTATAATACAAATACAGTGCACTCACATTTATCCCTATGGCGTGGATAACTGTGTATTCAGATAAATGGAAGTGCTATTAACTAACAAGTGGCTACATGGGGGACACACTGTGGATTTTCAGAGAAAAGGAATTTGGATAATTGGAATGGCACTTAAACAAACAAACAAACAAAACCAGAACAATCTGTTCTACACTCAGGTCATCCAAATAAAATGATAGTCAAATGTTACAGAATGTGTATCTTTACCAAGGGTGGGCAAACTACGGCCCGCAAGCTCCCGCTGGGGAGCGGGGTCAGGGGCTGCACCACGTGGCCCCCGTAAACCGCGGCATGGCCCCGCTCTGGGGTGCAGGCTTCGGGACCACACCACATGGCTCCCGGACGCAGCCGCATGGCCCCGCTCTGAGGGTCAGGGGCCGCTACATGCATAGGAGTCAGAGAAGAGACATGCCACTGCTTCCGGGAATCGCTTGAGGTAAGCGCTTACACCCGAGACTCTCCCCATGCCTCAACCCCCTGCACGCTCTCCAACCCCCCTGATCCAGTACAGAGCACCCTCCTGCACCCCAAACCTCTCATCCCCAGCCCCACCCCAGAGCCTGCACCCCCAGCCGGAGCCCGCACCCTTTAGAATCACAGAATCATAGAATATCAGGGTTGGAAGGGACCTCAGGAGATCATCTAGTCCAACCCCCTGCTCAAAGCAGGACCAACACCAATTAAATCATCCCAGCCAGGGCTTTGTCAAGCCTGACCTTAAAAACCTCTAAGGAAGGAGATTCCACCACCTCCCTAGGTAACCCACTCCAGTGAATGGGTTCACCACCTTCCGAGTGAAATAGTGTTTCCTAATATCCAACCTAGACCTCCCCAACTGTAACTTGAGACCATTACTTCTTGTTCTGTCATCTGCCACCACTGAGAACAGCCGAGCTCCATCCTCTTTGGAACCCCCCTTCAGGTAGTTGAAGGCTGCTATCAAATTCTGCAGACTAAATAAGCCCAGTTCCCTCAGCCTCTCCTCTTAAGTCATGTGGTCCCAGCCCCGTAATCATTTTTGCTGCCCTCCGCTGGACTCTCTCCAATTTGTCCACATCCCTTCTGTAGTGGGGGGACCAAAACTGGACGCAATACTACAGGTGTGGCCTCACCAGTGCCGAATAGAGGGGAATAATCACTTCCCTTGATCTGCTGGCAATGCTCCTACTAATACAGCCCAATATGCCGTTGGCCTTCTTGGCAACAAGGGCACACTGCTGACTCTCATCCCGCTTCTCATCCACTGTAATCCCCAGGTCCTTTTCAGTGGCGTAGCCAGGGCCTAAGCACATGGGGAGCAAACATAAAAAAGGCACCCCCCCTTGGCTCCTCCTCTTGCCACGTCCCCCTTGGCTCCTCCCGTTTCCCCCCCCCAGATTAACCCTGGGGCCCGGCTCAGGACGCCTGTGGGCTTCCTGGGGGTGCGGATACCCCCGTCCCCCCGCGGTCCCAGGAGAGTCTCTCTTGCCCAGCCCGCTCTGCAGGTGTCCCCCACCGGGCTTTGCTGCCCGGCCCCACCCGCGGGGTCCCGTCCCCCGGGCTCCAGGCTCCTGCGCCGTGCCAGGGCCCTCCGTCCAGACAGCGCGGCCTGCGCCCCTGCCCTGCGGGCCTGGCCCCGGGGAGCCCCTCGCCCGGAGGGGACCCCCCAGTGCAAGGCACCGGACCCCCGCCGCTCACCTTCTGTCCTGCGCCGCCGCCTGTCCCCAGCCGATCCCGGCCCCGCGCCGCGGGCGGAACCCGGCTTCGGCTCCGGCTCGGGACGGGGAGCGCTTGGCTGCCGAGCCCTGAGCCGCCGCAGGAGGTGGCTGCGCCTGCGGAGATGTTGGGGCCACGTGGGGCGCGATGGCCGAGGAGCCCCCCGCCCCCCATGGCCCCTCCGGCCGTGCTGTCCCCAGCGCCGGTCCAGCAGGCGCCGCTTTTGGGAAATGTGCTGAGGGGAAGCGGCTGCTTCCCCTGCACCCCACTAGCTATGCTACTGGTCCTTTTCTGCAGAACTACTGCTTAGCCAGTCTGTAGCGGTGCATGGGATTCTTCCTTCCTAAGTGCAGGATTCTGCACTTGTCCTTGTTGAACCTCATCAGATTTCTTTTGGCCCAATCCTCCAATTTGTCTAGGTCACTCTGGACACTATCCCTACCCTCCAGCATATCTACTTCTCCCCCCAGTTTAGTGTCATCTGCAAACTTGCTGAGGGTGCAATTCATCCCATCATCCAGATCATTAATAAAGATGTTGAACAAAACCGGCCCCAGAACCGACCCTTGGGGCAATCCTCTTGATACCAGCTGCCAACTAGACATCAAGCGGTTGATCACTACCCGCTGAGCCCAACAATCTAGCCAGCTTTCTATCCACCTTATAGTCCATTCATCCAATCCATACTTTTAAAACTTGCTGGCAAGAATACTGTGGGAGACCGTATCAAAAGCTTTGCTAAAGTCAAGATGATCTCACATCCACCACTTTCCCCATATCCACAGAGCCAGTTATCTCATCATAGAAGGCAATCAGGTTAGTCAGGCATGACTTGCCCTTGGTGAATCCATGTTGACTGTTCCTGATCACCTTCCTCTCCTCCAAGTGCTTCAGAATGGATTCCTTGAGGACCTGCTCCATGATTTTGCTGGGGACTGAAGTGAGGCTGACCGGTCGGTAGTTCCCTGGATTCTCTTTCTTCCCTTTTTTAAATATGGGCACTATATTTGCCTTTTTCCAATCATCTGGGACCTCCCCCGATCGCCACGAATTTTCAAAGGTAACAGCCAATGGCTCTGCAATCACATCAGCCAACTCCCTCAGCATCCTTGGATGCATTAGATCTGCACTCATGGACTTGTGCCTGTCCAGCTTTTCTAAATAGTCCTTAACCTGTTCTTTCACCACTGAGGGCTGCTCACCTCCTCCCCATACTGTGTTGCCCAGTACAGCAGTGTGGGAGCTGACCTTGTCTGTGAAGACCGAGGCAAAAAACGCATTGAGTACTTCAGCTTTTTCAACATTATCTGTCACTAGGTTGCCTCCCTCATTCAGTAAGGGTCCCACACTTTCCCTGACCTTCTTCTTGTTGCTAACATACCTGTAGAAACCCTTCTTGTTACCCTTCACATCCCTTGCTAGCTACAACTCCAATTGTGCCTTGGCCTTCCTGATTACACCCCTGCATGCTCTAGCGATATTTTTATACTCCTCCCTAGTCATCTGTCCAAATTTCCACTTCTTGCAAGCTTCCTTTTTGTGTTTAAGCTCACTGAAGATTTCGCTGTTAAGCCAAGCTGGTCACCTGCCATATTTGCTATTCTTTCTGCACTTTGGGACCATTTGTTCCTGTGCCCTCAATAAGGCTCCTTTAAAATACAGGCAGCTCTCCTGGACTCCTTGCCCCCTCGTATTAGCTTCCCAGGGGATCCTGCCCCAGCCCTGATCCCACTCCCACCCTCTGAACCCCTCGGTCCCAGCCCAGAGCACCCTCCTACACCCCAAACTGCCCAGCCCCACCCCAGAGCCTGCACCCCCAACCAGAGCCCTCACCCCCTCCCGCACCCCAACCCCAATTTTGTGAGCATTCATTGCCTGCCATACAATTTCTATTCACCAATGTGGCCCTCAGGCTAAAAAGTTTGCCCACCCTGATCTCTACATTAGCTTAGTTCACAATACTGAAAGTACTGCCCGTGTGAACAAAACTGGCAGGCTTATTTCTGGATGGCGTGACAGACTTCTCCGGCCCAGCTGATCCTCTCAGACCATTTCCCAGATCTGGTAGTAAAATATCCCTCTTGTTTACCAGGCTCTGCTTGGGGGTGCCTAGAATTCTACAAACCAAATTTACGCATGAAAATTACTATAATGAATTGTACATCCAAACTGCAGTGGGAAAACAGGATTACATCAAATCCAAACCAAGGAATCTAGTCTCCTACTGATGCATGGATACAACTCCCCCCACAAGCCCAAGGCTACACTACACACTTTTGCCAGCTCAGATATGTTGATCAAGGGTATGAAGATTTGCGATTGACATAGCTGTGCTGGCAAAAGCCCCTAGTGTGGATGCAATTATATCAGCAAAACTGTGATTTTACCAATATAGTTTATTTCACTCGGGGTGGGGATGGTGGGGCCTAGAATAAGCTATACCAGCAAAAGTTCAGTTTTGCCTGTACATGCTGCACCCACACTAGGAGCGCTTTGCCTGGATAGTATACTGGTATAGTTATACAGGCAAAGCGCTCTAGCAGATCTTGCCTAAGGCTGTTGAGGAGGGGTTGGCTGAGGTGGATCTATTTATGGGCAGTCTTTGGTGGATTTTTTATTTATGTGCTAGGCATGCAGAGCACTGGACGGGCATCGACAGCTGTATTTTAGAAATAGAATAAATAAAACTTCCATTAATAATGCAAGTGTATAAAGGGGAGAATGGACCCCAGACACACACCCCTCTGCTCTGCCCTTTACTATTAGACATTTCTTTAAACCTGGAGGAAATACTAATCAAATGTATTTCTACAATAACTTTTGAAAAATCTCACTCCTTGCCCTGTTCTAATAGCCTTTCTTTTCAAAATGAAGCAAAGCATCACTAAGGGGAATTAGCACGAGTACGTAACATGACTCAACCACCACCTAACAGAAATCACTTTAAGGGAAATCATCCCAATACGAATCACACGTCTATATGAAGGAGGTTTTACCCAGAACTGCCGAGAGTGAAAAGGATTAGCAAAGAACAGTATTTTTCCAGTTTATTTTTTCTTTGTTTGTTGGATAGTGTTTGGTGTCATCATTTTTCTTTTCTCCCTTGACTAAACAATTCTTATAAATGTTGAGGGAAAAGCAGAAATGCCCCTAATCAATTTCCCTATCTATGTAGCTCTTTCATGTAACCACTGGACACTGTCCCTTTAAAGTCGATTCATTTTGGCTACACTCTAGCACCGTTAGCCACCTTGCAAGGATTTGTACCCTTGTTCTGTTAGTGACCCGTCAATCTCAAAGCAATTCTCCAGTTTCATTTAGAACAAAGCTCAGGACCTCTTGCAAGATGCTCCTTTACAGTACAAAAATCTTCACTTTGGGCTATCATATGGCAAAGCCTTTTTCAAAAGCATTTTTTACTTTACACAACGAGGTTTGTGTTTCCTTAGTGGAAATCTTAAGAGCAGCAGCTGACAAAGAAATGGTAACGAAAGCTACACAAATAGCCTGATGGTGAAGGTGTTTTGTAACTTGTTATAACACCACAAAACGCAAACAAGATCTTATTCACAGAACATTACAAAATCCACTCTCCCTTACCTGCACATAGTCTATGCGTCCCAAAGCACCTAGAAACAAAACCATTCCAGGCTTAAGTACAAAGGTCCGTGGAACAATGGCATGTGTCGGCAAGACAAGCTTTACTTCTTTCTCTGTTAGAAGATTTAAAACCTGCAAAGCAAATTGTATAACCATAACTCATTTTGGATGTTTTTACAAAAACGATTAAACCAATGCTCTTGCTTTATGGGGAAAAAGGAAGATGACCAAATACCTTGAATGGAGAATATCCGTCTCAAATGATCTCATACAGAAATTACAGACAAGTAGGACTGCATATTCAGTTCAGCCATGGCAAGAAAGTGCTTATCTTTTTTAACAATTCACACATACAGACTTAAAGTAGCTTGTAACATGGACACTCCAAACTAACAATATGAGTCTTAAGGCTTTACAATCTAAACAGCTCAAGCCAATTTGTCTCTGCAATGTTCACAGAATCAGCTTAATGCTACTTTGTGTTACATCATAGAATATTAGGGTTGGAAGAGATCTCAGGAGGTCATCTAGTCCAACCCCCTGCTCAAAGCAGGACCAACACCAATTAAATCATCCAAGCCAGGGCTTTGTCAAGCCGGGCCTTAAAAACCTCTAAGGATGGAGATTCCATCACCTCCCTAGGTAACCCATTCCAGTGCTTCACCACCCTCCTAGTGAAACAGTGTTTCCTAATATCCAACCTAAACCTCCCCCACTGCAACTTGGGACCATTACTTCTTGTTCTGTCACCTGCCACCACTGAGAACAGCTGAGCTCCATCCTCTTTGGAGCCCCCCTTCAGGTAGTTGAAAGCAGCTATCAAATCCCCCCTCACTCTTCTCTTCTGCAAACTAAATACCCCAGTTCTCTCAGCCTCTCCTCATAAGTCATGTGCCCCAGCCCCCCCTAATCATTTTTATTGCCCTCCGCTGGACTCTCTCCAATTTGTCCACATCCCTTCTGTAGTAGGGGGACCAAAACTGAACGCAATACTCCAGATGAGGCCTCACCAATGTCGAATAGAGGGGAATGATCACGTCCCTTGATCTGCTGGCAATGCTCCTACTTATACAGCCCAATATGCCGTTGGCCTTCTTGGCAACAAGGGCACACTGCTGACTCATATCCAGCTTCTCGTCCACTGTAATCCCCAGGTCCTTTTCTGCAGAACTGCTGCTTAACCGTTGAAGATTGCAGATGGTTCCTGCTATGTTTCTACACAAATACTATTTATTTGTGGGACAACCTAAAATGAGATTGAGATCCCCAGAGTAAAAACATGTTGCAACTGTGCTGAACTCTCACTGTCTCCATTCAGGAATTACTATTTATCACTTTTATTATGAAGCCACTAATAATAATCAGCCAATTGTTTCCTGCTCTACCACAGCAGATTTTGTTAAGCTTAATGTGCCAGCAGTTCAAGGTATCTTAAACAGAATTTTGGATCAATATTTCTTACAGTTAGCATTATGGCAATTCTGAGTTTAAGGAGGATATTTCAGGTATTAGCAAGCTTTCTGCTATAAAACTGTAAATCGTTGTAAACTGACTAAGGTTTCAGAGATCTCTTGTCCCCACCTCTACCACGGAAAAATACTTTGCGAATAAATTCTCAGGAAATGTAACTAAGAGCTTAGCTCCTCAGCATAGGTTTATGTGCAACAGAGTTCCCACCTAAAAAGCAGGAACTACTGTGTCTGATGTGTCACTAAAGTGCCCCAGGCACAGCGAAAGACTCCAGCTTAAAAAATAAACTTCTGCCTGAAATGTTTTTCCTACTATTGTTATAAGTAATGCTATGGTGACTATAACTGAAAGGTACTTTCCAGCATACTTTGTACATTTAATGGGACTATTTGTGCAGTTAGTTTCACTTCCCCCCAACCCCACACAGTGAGCTTCCCCTGTCTATGTGGGTCTTTCACACACAGGAACAGTAGAGAGGAAAAAAATGTTAAAAAGAGGAAAAAGTGACTGGAAAAGCACAAAACATGTCAGTGGGATCCAGGCCCAGGTGCAGTACCCAACATAACTTTTAACTTTAAAGCACTAACTAGATTCCAAATAGACAGCATCCCTGTCTCACACACTTGGAATTATCAGCACAAACAGAACCAAACTCTTCTAACCATGCGCCTAAGTCATTCCACAGCCTCGCTAACATTCAAATGTGTACTACTGTTTGGCAACATGGTTACAACATGGTTTGGTCTTAACTCTGCATTAAAAGACAGAACCGTTTTGTAATTGTGTCAGCAACTACTATAGTGTGCCTGGGTCTCTACACACTCTTTCTGTGTATCTCTTTCGCAAAAGGATTAATGGACACAAATCTGACATCAGGAATCATAACATTCAAAAACCAGTAGAACACTTTAACCTGTCTGGTCATTCAATGACAGACTTGCGGGTGGCAATTTTGCAACAAAAAAGCTTCAAAAACAGACTCCAACGAGAAACTGCTGAGCTTGAATTGATATGCAAATTAGATACAATCAATTTAGGCTTAAATAGAGACTGGGAATGGCTGAGCCATTACAAACATTGAATCTATCTCCCCATGTAAGTACTCCCACACTTCTTATCAAACTGTCTGGACTGGCTATCTTGATTATCACTTCAAAAGTTTTTTTTCCCTCTTACTTAATTGGCCTCTCAGAGTTGGTAAGACAACTCCCACCTTTTCATGCTCTCTGTATGTGTGTATATATATCTCCTCAATATATGTTCCATTCTATGCATCCGAAGAAGTGGGCTGTAGCCCACGAAAGCTTATGCTCAAATAAATGTTAGTCTCTAAGGTGCCACAAGTACTCCTACTCTTTCTGTAGTGTAGATGGAGTCAACTTTAGTCTGAAAATCTTGGCAACTTTTGCACCAATTCTGAAACAGTAGGAGCCTTGCAGACTGCAAGCTCCACAGATAATATTCCCGAGTATTAGGTAATGCTTAGTGCTAAATTTGACAGCTATCAAAAACCCTTTCTTTCAGTTTCTAGAAGTTTAGTTATTTTCTCTTGCTCCCTTATAAAGCCGAACATCTTTAGTAATTCATAGACTGAACTAGCCCACTGGCAAATCTATCTATGTCATCTAACCCTCACAAAAATGTAGAGAAAGCAAAGACTGAAAATTCCTGCTCCACACCCCAAAATTGGTGCCCAGACAACCCCTCCTCCTCTCCAGCCAAAACGAACAGCGTGACAAGTGGAAATTCAATCCGAACTTTGGCATGTCTCATACCTGCCCCACTTCACAGGCACACCAAGCTTAATCAAAATTAGAACTATCTACAGGAAGTTACTGAGCACAAGTAAGTCCATTCACTTTCTAGGCTCGTTCATTCCTGGCAGCCAGGGACCACTAGGAAGCTGGAACTGAGAGCCGGGAGATTCTTCTGTGCTCCCAATGCTCCTGCTGCT
The DNA here is from genome assembly GCF_002925995.2 of Terrapene triunguis. Classification (NCBI taxonomy): domain Eukaryota; kingdom Metazoa; phylum Chordata; order Testudines; family Emydidae; genus Terrapene; species Terrapene triunguis. Next base: position 14,952,843 of record NW_020664487.1, on the reverse strand, counting down.
GCACCCTGGCAGTAATGAGGAGGCGCAATCAGCATGGCTGGATGCAGAGAGGTGAGGAGCTAGGCCTGGCGGGTGCTTTGGCTAGAGACAGAAGGGTCTGTAACCACTAAAGCACACTTCTCTTGGAACCTGGCTAGAATAACCTAGGATTTCTGAGTCTCCATGTTTCTCTGCTGTCAGCAAATAGTTGCGAGACCCACTGGCAAAACATGTCTCATCCCCTGCTCTTGTAAATGGTCCACATAGCAGTAGTAGGTTGTCATCATCTATCAAATACTCCATTAGCTCAAGTCACAGAGGTCTGTGCTGTACAGTAACTCCTCACTTAAATGGTGACAGCTTTCAGAGGGGTAGCCGTGTTAGTCTGTATCAGCAAAAAGAATGAGTACTTCTGGCACCTTAGAGACTAACAAATGTATTTGGGCATAAGCTTTCGTGGGCTAAAACCCACTTCATCGGATGCCACAAGTACTGCTCGTTCTTTTTCCTCACTTAAAGTCGTCCCGGTTTACGTTGTTACGTTGCTGATCAATTAGGGAACATGCTTGTTTAAAGTTGCGCAATGCTCCCGTATAACGTTGTTTGGCAGCTGCCTGCTTTGTCCACGGCTTGCAGAAAGAGCAGCCCATTGCAGCGAGCTGGTGGGGGCTTGGAACCAGGGTGGACCGGCAGCTCCCCCATCAGCTCTCCGCTCCCCTAAGTTCCCTGTGCGGCAGCCGCCCAGCAGGTTATCAATTGCCGGCAGTTCAGTTGTCCCTCCCCCCACTGCCACGTGCTGCTCCTGCCCTCTGCCTTGTAGCTGCTCCCGGGAGCCTCCTGCTTGCTGTGCGGGGGTGGGGTGGGGGGTGCAAGAGGCGGGCTAATATCAGGGTGTCCCCCTCCCCCCTGCTCCTGCCCCCCGCTTACCCTATCTCCATAGAGCTGGGGGGGAGGGGGAAGGTAGACGACAGGGCTCAAGATGGAGGGAGCTTGCAGGCAGCAGCTGCTGTCTCAACTTCCTGATCTAAAAGAGCAGTGTATTTAGAGTGGGGTCAGCGTACTTAAAGGGGCAATGCGCATCTCTCTCTCTCACACACAGGGTGTGTGTCTATGTCTGCCGTGCTGTCTCCCCTCCCTCCATTCGTGCTGTATACAGAGTGTGAGGCTACATTAACAACAATGTGTTAACCCTTGAGGGCTCAGCTGAGTGCTAGTTCATCATTTAGCAGTAAGGCATTTCCTGGGAAGTATCCCTCCCTCTTCCACCTCTGACTCCACCACCTCAACCAAGCTTCACAATCATCATTGCTGTGTACAGTATTAAATTGTTTAAAACTTATACTGTGTATACATATATATAAAATATAGTCTTTCGTCTGGTGAAAAAAATTTCCCTCCCCCCCTCCCCACCCTCAATTTACATTAATTCTTATGGGGAAATTGGATTCGCTTAACATCGTTTCGCTTAAAGTCACATTTTTCAGGAACATAACTACAACGTTAAGCGAGGAGTTACTGTAGCTCTAAAGGTCTGAATCCTGCTGATGAACCACATGGGAGCCAATAGGGTTCCACATGACAGACATTTTTTTCTCCCAGTTTGATATTAAAAACCTAGGAAATTACATACAAGAACTATATTAAAAGAATGTTAAGGTTGCTAAGTCAAGTACTCAAAAATTAGGAAATGCCAGAATTTAGATTGCTCGTGTAACCTTAATTTGACTCCCTTATACCTATGCATTGTGATGCAATATTTAATCCCATGATCACTTGCTAGTTTTTCCACAGGACCCCTGACTCATTTAGTGCACAGGATGGATGGTGTTTAGGGATGATCACCACTATGTAGTGAAGGAAGCTGTTGTCTGTAGGACCCCTGCCTCATTTGTTGCAGAAGTTGGAAGGTGCATGAAGCAATGGATGACAGAAAGAGTAAGGATGGCGTCATAGCTTCGGCAGCTGAACAGCACCCTGGAGAACTGATTCTCTCCCCATCTCGGGCATATAGGTCCTATGAGCCACTGGGCAAGTCACTTAATCCAAACTTTTCACAGGGGGTCACTAAAACTATATGTTCATGTTCTGGGTGTCCAACTTGAGACTACTGGTGTCTGATTTGCAGACGTGCTGAATGGTCACAACTGCAACTGTTCTCCGAACATATAAAGTGCTACAAAACACTAAGTTCTCTGAAAAGTCAGGTCATAGACATTTCAAAGTGAGCATCCCACTTAGTGTGTATTTTTCATGTGAATGCCTGTGTCTCTCAGTTCTCCCTTCTGTAAAATTAGAATAATGCCCCCCCTTACATCACAGGGGCATTGTGAAGATTAATTTATGTTTGCTGAAGTAGTCAGATACTATAGGAGCAAGATGAAAAGGCCCTCAAGGTAATTAATAATCCTGTCTTCAGAGCAGGATTGGAATAGTGTGCAGTAAATAAGGCCTGGGGCCACACATTGTTCATGGAAGGTTGTTCACCCAAGGTAAAATTAAAATTAATAGAAAAGCTGCTCATTCATTGAGCACCGTCCAACTTACATGCTGAATAAGGTGGGGTCCTGTGGCTAAAAAGTGTGTGATCATGTAATTAAAGACCAGATTATAATGCATACGCACAAGGGGACTGGATTAAGTTTACATGGGCAATCTTAAATCTGGCATTTCCAAACTTTTGCATGCTTGATTTTGCAACCTTAACACTCTTTCAATGTAGTATTTTGTGTGCCATTATTAACTACCTTCCTGAGGCCTGAATCATGATCAAGTCCCCATTGTGCTAGATGCGGTACAATTAATCATTTGTGTCTTTAAAACTTGCTCATATCAAACATTGTTTCAAGTGAATACAAACCACACACCTTAGCTAGGTGCTTCTACTCAATTAAAAGATATTAAGGCCAGAAGGAAGCAATGTAACTATCTATTCTGACTTCCTGTATAAAACAGATCATAGAATTTCACCTGGTAATTCAGGCTTCAAGCCCATAACTTGTGATTGAGCTAGATGTATATACTAAACTGACCAGCAGTGAAATTGACATTTACAGTAAATCTGCATTAGGCTTCAGAATCTTTACCCTGTTGAGATGGCTGACGCAGGAGACACCTAACCATGTTATTACAGCCTGGAGCCTGGCTGAAGCTGAGAGTAACAATAAGGTGTGAGCTCCTTTATACATCTCAACAAGGCAATAATTTTGAGGTCTGACTGAGGATGCTACTGAGATGAATGGGGCAGTTCACACCTCTCATAGTTTTTTGGGTCAGTCAGTCTAACATTATTTGAAAGTCTATCCTCACAATTAGGCCTTGTGTCTACACAGAAGTTGAACGACTTTAATTATAGTGGTATAGTTAAAGCAGTACCAACTGCCTAGTGTGGCTATAGTTATCTTGGTATAAAGGTGCTTAGACCAATAAAACTCATTCCCCTACATGTTGGGGAGTAAGCTTTAACAGTATAAGGCTCCTTTCTATTGATATAGCTGTGTCTACACTAGGGTTTGTACTGGTTTAGCTATTTTGGCTAAAAAAAATCTGTCATCCCCCTAACCAAAAGAGTTATACTGGTACAAGATCTGTGGGTAGACTAGCCTTAGAAAGTCAAACTACTACGACTTTTTTTTTTTTTTTTTTTTTTTTAAAGTTTAACTTCACTTCTGTAGAAAACAGTTATATCCATAGACAGATCGTAACTCCATAGAACTCTGCAGGATTTCTACAGAGCATATTTCCAGTGGCTCTATTAATTTTAAAGCCAAAACTTTCAAAGCCATTAGGGTATTTGAACTTCTTATTCCCATGAATTTATCATTCAAACCCTTTAAGCAGCTTTGAAAGTCTCAGTCCTAGGTATTTTTATACTAAAAATCGTGTCTGTTTAAACATTAAAATCTATTTAAAAATTGATTTAGTTAAATAACCCCTAATGTAGACGCACTTAAATGGGATTAGCTCTATTTGGTAAATTAACAATGCAAAGCAAATTTATTTAAGCAATGGTTAACAGATTATACATTAGGGGGTTGCATTGGTTTAACTAGATGGATTTTAAATCAATTCAGTTAAACCAATATAATTTTTTTTAGAACAGACAAGCCTTTAATCTCTTGTGATCTGATTCTCACTCAAAACCAGAGCTAAAGGTATAATCTTATATCCTGCCACCAGATCCCGTTTTCAATATTCCGACTCATTCATTCCTGCTACAGAAATGTACTACTACAGAGAGACACATTCAGGGCTCATCTACAAAAAAACTGGTCTGTAAACAGTTCACTAACATGCTTATAAATAGTGCTTAGTCCTATCTACATTGGTAAATACCCATGTTGTAAGATGGTTATGGCACTACTTGCTACAGCAAAACCAACCAGTGTGATAAATTTTGCTATATAAAACAGGCCTTATTACTAGAAGTGGGAGAATTATTTTGGGGAAATAGAAATTTATCCTAAACAATGAAGTTTTCGAGGCTCTAAAACAATTTGCAAATTCAGATTGAATCTGATGAATAGTTTTGGCTGAAAAAAGAAAAAATATAAAAAAAAGTTAAAAAAATTCATTTTGACCATTTCAAAATGAGTGAAAAAGAGTGAAAACCCCGTACAAATGACTGAATTGAAAAACTAGAAAAAATTTGTTTCAAGTTGACCAAAACACTTCAGTCAATTAGAAACAAATTTATTTCAAGTTTTTTGATTCAATGAAAACTTTTGAATAAAACGGGATTCAAAATGGCTTCCCCCCCCCCCAACAAATTTTGGTTCAGCTCTGAACAAAAAATAAAAATAAAGTAAAATAAAATCCATTATTCACTCAGCTCTATTCATTACACAATATTCTGATACACTGGGTGGCACTAAATAATTACCTGAATATGAGAGTATTTTATTTCATAAGGATATCAAAAATCTCTATTCCTGCACTCAAAGTTAGCTAAGGCCTTGGCTACACTGGCAATTCACAGTGCTGCACTTGCTGCGCTCGGGTGTGAAAAAACACCCCCCCGAGCGCAGCGCTGTAAAGCGCCAGTGTAATCAGCGCCTGCACCGCTGCTCGCTCCCTCGCAGCGCTGCAAGCTATTCCCCTCGGAGAGGTGAAGTACTTGCAGCGCTGCGAGAGAGCTCTCGCAGCGCTGGCGGCGCGACTACACTCGCGCTTCACAGCGCTGCCGCGGCAGCGCTGTGAATCCGCAAGTGTAGCCAAGGCCTATGACAGTACTCCCTCTCCCAAATACCGATCTTCTCAAATGCAGACAGACAGAGCACCTACACAATTTTCTTTTACAATCCCCGGCGTGTCAAAAAACCAGCGAGCATCTTTCAGTTCATTGTATGTAAATTCCACTCTCTCTTTAGGCTTGTTGGATGAAAAGACAGGCTCCTCTTCCATGTTAAAAGAGAGCTCATCAGGATCAAAGTCAATGACAGCTTTTGACTTCTGTTGTTGAAATGTTCTTCCAACTCTTCCTACATTAAAAAGGAAAAGTATTTTTAATAATTTATGTTACTTTACATTTTCTTCAACTGGAAATTTTTCCTTCTTACACACTTAAAAATAAATAAAATACATATGATAAAGTAATATAAATGTGATTGAGGTGTACAAATTTAAATGCTCAAAAGTCAGGATGTTAAAGTGACTTAGGTTTCTGTATTTAAATTTTCCTTCTTGTCCAACAAAAAACAAGAAATCCAGTGCTATTAGCAGTCCCCCAGATCACGGACCTGCTATAATGTGCTATTATTGTATTACAGGTTTCAGAGTAGCAGCCGTGTTAGTCTGTATCCGCAAAAAGAACAGGAGTACTTGTGGCACCTTAGAGACTAACAAATTTATTAGAGCATAAGCTTTCGTGGGCTACAGCCCACTTCTTTGGATGCATAGACTGGAACATATATTGAGGAGATATATATACACACATACAGAGAACATGAACAGGTGGGAGTTGTCTTACCAACTCTGAGAGGCCAATTAAGTAAGTGAAAAAAAACTTTTGAAGTGATAATCAAGCTAGCCCAATACAGACAGTTTGATAAGAAGTGTGAGAATACTTACAAGGGGAGATAGATTCAATGTTTGTAATGGCTCAGCCATTCCTAGTCCTTATTCAATCCTAAATTGATTGTATCTAGTTTGCATATCAATTCCAGCTCAGCAGTCTCTCGTTGGAGTCTGTTTTTGAAGTTTTTCTGTTGTAAGATAGCCACCCGCAAGTCTGTCATTGAATGACCAGACAGGTTAAAGTGTTCTCCCACTGGCTTTTGAGTATTATGATTCCTGATGTCAGATTTGTGTCCATTAATTCTTTTGCGTAGAGACTGTCCAGTTTGGCCAATGTACATGGCAGAGGGGCATTGCTGGCACATGATGGCATATATTACATTGGTAGATGTGCAGGTGAACGAGCCCCTGATGATATGGCTGATGTGATTAGGTCCTATGATGATGTCACTTGAATAGATATGTGGACAGAGTTGGCTTCGGGCTTTGTTACAAGGATAGGTTCCTGGGTCAGTGTTTTTGTTCAGTGATGTGTGGTTGCTGGTGAATATTTGCTTTAGGTTGGGGGGTTGTCTGTAAGCGAGGACAGGTCTGTCTCCCACGATCTGTGCTATCTTACAACAGAAAAACTTCAAAAACAGACTCCAACGAGAGACTGCTGAGCTGGAATTGATATGCAAACTAGATACAATCAATTTAGGATTGAATAAGGACTAGGAATGGCTGAGCCATTACAAACATTGAATCTATCTCCCCTTGTAAGTATTCTCACACTTCTTATCAAACTGTCTGTATTGGGCTAGCTTGATTATCACTTCAAAAGTTTTTTTTCACTTACTTAATTGGCCTCTCAGAGTTGGTAAGACAACTCCCACCTTTTCATGCTCTCTGTATGTGTGTATATATATCTCCTCAATATATGTTCCATTCTACGCATCCGAAGAAGTGGGCTGTAGCCCACGAAAGCTTATGCTCTAATAAATTTGTTAGTCTCTAAGGTGCCACAAGTACTCCTGTTCTTTTTATTGTATTACAGTAACCCTCTGCCATGTACATTGGCCAAACCGGACAGTCCCTCCGCAAAAGAATAAATGGACACAAATCGGACATCAGGAATGGTAACATACATAAGCCAGTAAGTGAACACTTCAATCTCCCTGGTCATTCTATTACAGATTTAAAAGTCACTATCATTGAACAAAAAAACTTCAGAAACAGACTTCAAAGAGAAACAGCAGAACTAAAATTCATTTGCAAATTCAACACCATTAATCTGGGCTTGAATAGGGACTGGGAGTGGCTGGCTCATTACAGAAGCAGCTTTTCCTCTCCTGGAATTGACACCTCCTCGTCTATTATTGGGAGTGGATCACATCCACCCTGATTGAATTGGCCCTGTCAACACTGGTTCTCCACTTGCGAAGTAACTCCCTGCTCTCCATGTGTCAGTATATAATGCCTGCATCTGTAACTTTCACTCTATGCATCCGAAGAAGTGAGGTTTTTGCTCACGAAAGCTTATGCCCAAATAAATCTGTTAGTCTTTAAGGTGCCACCAGACTCCTTGTGGTTACAGTAACCCTAAGGACCCAAATTGTGTTCCCATTGTTCTAGGCATTGCACAAAACACTTTGTAAATTAGATTGTCTTTTTTTGATATTTAAGACCTTGATCTTTCAAACACTTATGCATGTGCTTAACTCCACTTGTGTGAGTATTTGCTTGGATGGAACTGCTTGTATAAATGTAAGCATGCGCATCTTTGCAGGATAAGGCCCTTGGTTTGCAGCAATTACAGTCTTACAAACTGCACAGAGCTATAAGCTCTGCAAAAGCAGAGATTTCAATACAGAATCTGCTTCTGTATTGAGATCTCTCTATGGAGAAGGTTTTCTGCAGTGTAAGCTTTTGATTTAGCTATAATATTAACTCAAGTCCATGTTCTACTCACCTTACTTACATGCAGCCATCTCACTGTGAGCCTTTTCAAATGTGAGCCCAGTTTTGGAACATGGCTGGAGATCTTGCCTACACTAGAAATTGGAACAGTTTTACAACTGGGTTCCTAACTCGGTTGCAACTGTGGCGTAATTAGCCCCCAATATGGTAATTTAAGACTGAAAAACGTTAACTATCCTCCTTAGCTTTCTTTTTTATAACTGTTAGTTCAGACTTACAATCAAGAAAGCCCACATATATATAGTATACATCCATTTGCACACAACTGTTTCTTTTATGTTTTCTAAGTCTTTGCTCTCTATATAGCGTTAATAATAAGTGTTTTAATTAGGGTGTGACAGCACCAGAAAGGGTTACAGAACTAGCAGGCTAACTGACCCAGATTAAACGTTTAGAGATAAATTAGTAGATAATAGTTGTGTTTTTGTATGTGTTTACAAATATATTGTTAGAGGCTGACAATGTAACTAAATGGTTCCTATCGCTGTATTCTGTTAATTCAGAGATCAAAAGAAGATGTTAACATTTAGATGAACTATGAATGTAGTAATATCACTGTCTTAATTTCTCTTTGAAGTATGTAGTAAACTACCTGTAATTGGCGGGAGATGGGTAGCTGCTTTACATTAATCCATGTAGCTAATTACTGATTATGCTTAAGAAATAGGAGGTTACTTCAAAGCCACTATTGTTCACCCAAGGACTGCAGGCTGTCAAGAGGCTGCCAAAGAACTATAAAAAGAACTCTTGAGCCCTGACCCTATTATCTCAGTTCTGCTTAAGCTTGTCAGGGGAAGGTTGAGTCCCAAGACTGAGGTCTCCAGTCCCATCGGGATCTCCCTGATACTGGACAGTGGACTGTAACCTATGGATTAATTCTGAAAGAACTCTGTGCAACTGCAAAGCTCACCATCTCTACTATGAAACTGACCTAAGAGTTTTATTCAAGTCTGTGTGTAGAATGATCTTTTAACCAATACCCACCCTCTGTTCTTTAATAAATCTTAGTTTAGTTGATAAGAATTGGCGGTAAGCGTGTATTTGGGTAAGATCTGAAATATTCACTGACCATGTGGGTGATGCATCTGATCCTTTGGGATTGGAATAACTTTTTATAGGGTGAAGATGATTTTCAGGAATCCTCATCATATTTGAGCTGGCTGTCTGGGTGGGCGCTCAAGGCTGGGTCGCTTTAAGGGAGCTGTGTTTTGGCTTCTGGGTAACCAGTTAGGTATCATAGAAGCTGTTTTGTTGCTGGCTTGGTGAATCTAAGTATTAGAAATAACTACCAGTTTGGGGGATCATCTGCCCCCTTCTGTGCAGTTTGCCCTGATTGAGCGATCTCAGCGTGGCCCCCCCTAGAACCCTGGTCACATAGGGATATGCCTGAACGAAAACTCCAGATCTGAACATTTCTGCACTTGCTGGAAATCTAAAACCTAACTCAGTAGCTGGGCCTATCTCCAGCTATATTAAAGTGTCTTTGGACAACGTTCTCTTTGAAGGTAAATGTAGTCTTTTAGCTCATTTCTACAAGACACACTATCAGTTTGCATATTACCAATGAATCGCCAATACAATTAAGTGTATTAGTCTTTTTTATTTTGGAAAAGGAGAAAGTTGCGATGCAATCCTGGAAATCCATTAAGCCACCTACACCAGAAGGACAAGGACTGAATTGATGCATTGGTGTGGTGTCCAGGAGAAACTTATGTATATACACCTCTTATCGGGTAGAATGAAAGCAGGTGACATAAAAAAAAAATCTGAAGTTATGACTTTTAGAAAGTCAGAGTTCCTGCATATTAGATATTCACATATTCGAAGGTACCATTGTGATCATCTAGTCTGGCCTACTTTATAATACAGGCCAAAGAACTTCTCCTAAATAATTTCTAGAGCAGATCTTTTAGAAAAACATCCAATCTTGATTTAAAAATTGCCAGTGATGGAGAATCCACCATGACCGTTGGTAAATTGTTCCTATGGTTAATTACTTTCATTGTCAAAAAAATTATGCCTTATTTCCAGTCTGAATTTGTCTAGCTTCAACTTCCAGCCATTGGATCATGTTATAACTTTCTTTGCTAGACTGAAGAGCCCATTATTAAATGTGTGTTCCTCATATAGGTACTTATAGACTGTAATCAAGTCGGCCCCTAATCTGCTTTTTTGTTAAGATAGCTTTTTGTTAATAAGATCAAGAATAAGGATTTACAGAAGATTATTAATATATATTTGAAAGAATTCTTACTCTGATATGCTGTTCTACTATCACGTACGCTAGTAACCCAAATTAGAATGTATCATAAATGTATGTTGGCTAGCAATGTTTACCAATTAAGAGTTCACTTTAGACACTGACTTACCATACAGTAAAGCTTAATTGAGTCTTTTGTATAATGCAGTATTTGCATCTGAGAACAAATGGTGATACTCTTCCTCAGGTAATACTCACCTATTAAATAACCTTGCTTTTTAAGGCATTTAAGATATTTTTGTTCATCATCACTAAGTTGTTCTTCCGTTTTTTCTGCATCTGCTTTTAGCCTCTCCTGTCTCCTGAACAGTCTGTCAGATGTAGGGTTAATAATTGGAAATTTCAGGAGGTTTAAAGTTGTGCCTGGAAAACAAATTCCAACATTATCCAGGTCTGTGACTATGCAAACTGAACACAGTATATATAAAAGCAATTCAATGTTTTGGTTCAAACAATGAAAAAAGCCACATGCAGAAGAAAGTTCACAGGCTGTATGATGGCCTCATTCTTCGTTATGAAACAGAAAAGCAATCACAACAGCAACAAAACTAAAGTCAACTGCTAAGCTAATGGCTCTTCTCAGAAATCACCTGCCATAGTGGCTAGGATCACACTGTGATGTTGGACAGCGGTTGTCAGCTGTCGTGTTAGCTGAACTGATGATGAACACTACTTAGCATGCAGAGCAGACAAGAGCAAACCACATTCAGCACTGCATCAGCTCATCGTGATTAAAAATTGCCAAAACATTTTAGACCCGAGTCACAAAACACAATTTTTGGCAACTGTACTCAGACATAGTGTAGACTAGGCCACTGGAGACCAAATCCTGGTCTCATTAAAACCAAGGGCAAAACTCTCCTTGATTTTAAAGGCCCAGAATTAGGTCAATAGCATTTGGGTTGAACACCTGGTTAGAAATGAAAGTCTTTCTCAACAACTGCAGCAAAGTGATTTACATTTTTCTTGCTGCCACAAGTGCCGTGCACATGGCGTTGGCTCAGCCAAATCCTTAAAACATTACCTTTCTGTTAGTATCAGAACACTGAACGTGTGTTAGGTGGACTGGAGAAAGGAATGAAGGATGGGATTGGAATAACAGGAGTTCTAGGAAGAAAGTGTGCTGAGCATGATATGAAAGGATTATGCCTATGAACACATTCTTTTGCAAAGAAACTTTAATTGTGTAATTGCATGAAAACCGGCAAAATTCTGCAGTGATATTTACTTCAGAATTAACACCTATCCCATTTTGCTATTATGATTCTTATTTATGGCTCTCCATTTACTGGAAAAAAAATATAAAAACTATATGTGAAAAATGTCTTTAAAGAACTACTGAAAGCAAACAGAATTTTGTAAGAGTAAAACCTGATGTTTCTTTCAATTTGCCCTTTAAAGGTGATGTGCAAAGAAAACAATGGGGCTGTGGACATTTAAATTTGATTTTTTTTTTAACTTTAGAAATTCATGGTTTTTTTACAGTTTTTTTCCTGGAAGACACCACGGCCTTGTTGAGGCTAGGAAGGAAGATGTTTTTTAAAAATGTGTTAGCTAACACACTGGAATGCATTTTACAACCTTAGTGTAGACCATGCAATTGTATAATTTATAATGTATTAGCTGGCCAAGGTGAAGCTTATGGGGGAATGGAAGGTCAGCCAAATTATTTTATCTCCAACTACTGTTGATGGTCTTAGCAGAGAGGCAAAGGCATCAATGAGCATGAAGGCTGAACTAACTTCACCCCTTGAGGAGTGTCAATACAAGAGCATCAAGAGTTGTTACTTCTGTGCCTCTAGCATCTCAACAGGAGGCTCCCGCCTCCACTGCTAAGGTCACCTTCCAGAGGTGCCAGATTCACTGAATAATGACACTGAAAGCTAGGCAGCTCTGTTTCAATGAATATTATTCAGTATTGGACAAGACTGCGAAACATTATTTTTCCCAAAGAGATTTTGAGACAAATATTTGGCCAAATTATATGAACTGGAGTTTAAGAGTTATGTATATATTGAGAAACTGAAAATAACACTGACACAGGACTTGCTATATTCAGCCCTAGGCCAGTGCCAAAAAGAGCCCCATTTCACCGAAGGACCAGGAAGAGGTTTAACATCTGATATTTTGCAAACCACCAGGGCTAGCAGTAAAATACATGACCTGTTCTCTCCAGGTCACTTTGCAGTTTGGTTCTGTCCCGCTGCCTGACTGCTTAGCCCTTTTCCAATTTTGATGCTGCCTGCAAATTTGATAATGGTTGAACTGACAGCAGAGAAACCCATGAGCCACCCATGCTGAGTGCAGAGAGGAGCTAATTTTTGGTTTTTCAGTTTGTCAAGAAAGCCTCTAGAAACGTAAAAGTTCTGCACTAGACTACAACTAACAGATGTGCCACTGCTTGAAGACTGACATAATTCTCCACTGTAAGGTAAACAGCTCTGAGCGCCACCACAACATACCGATGGAAATCAAGAAAGGTAAATTCCTTTCAAAAGGCAAATTCACTAGCCCATTCCAGCTACCAGAGTGAAGCAAACTAGATGCAAAGCTAACTTAACTGGCCAGTTAAACCAGGTCTAACAGCTGCTTTGTGTCACCAGAGAGGCACAATTGGTTGTTTTTTATATTGGGGGAATGTAATCAAAGCAGTTTTGTTAAAAGAAAATAAAAAAAAAAAAAAGAGGAGGGTGGGGGGAGGAGGGGGGTGGGGGCGGCAGCAAGGGGGGGGATAAGTGGGGATGGGTGATAGAAGAATTGAGGGAGACTGGGGGGGGGCTCAGGAGAGGAACAATGGGAAGGGGACATGAGAATGAGTGGCAGAGGGATGGGGAAGACTAGGGGCAGAGGTTTATCCCCTTCCATGTCTGAACACCAGGATGTGAGGGTCTACCCTCCTACGATTTAGTTGGGGTTGGCCCTGCTTTGAGCAGGGGGTTGGATTAGATGACCTCTTGAGGTCTCTTCCAACCCTAGTCTTCGATGATTCTATGTGAGTTGGTACCTGGATGTCCTGTCCCCACAATGGTGCTTGAGCCCCTCTCTCTACTCCTATGTGTGTGCACCAGGATCTAGGGGCTCAGCCCATCTATGGTGGTCTGACCCCTCTCCTTGCCTCCCCATATGAACCAGGCTCTGGAGACCTCTTACCTTTCTGGGGGCGTCTAGCCCCTTTCTCTTGTCCCTCTGCCCTGCCATGTAAGCCAGGATCTGTGGAAGCCCCCCTGCCCCTCTGGGTGGAGAGCTTTAAAAAGGCATGCTGGGTGCGTGCACCAAGAACACACTGAGGACCTGAGAACTGGCATGCTGTGCCATCTGCTGGCTTGATGGGATGGGAATGGGAGGGGGAGCTGGAAATGTTGAGGGTGGGCACTGTATGTTGCAGGGAATGCTGTGGCAGGGGGCAGAGAAGGAGAGAGACACACGAGTCTTCCCTCACATGCTTAGAATTGCTATAACAACCATGTCATAAAACTGTCAAGATTTTGGGACATAGAACACGGATGAGATTTCTCTCGCTGGCCCTGTTAGCGGCTACACACTGCAAATGTTTCAAAGCACGACCATTATCCCCATTCCACTACAACAAAACGTACAGGAGCGGGGAGGAGCACTGAGGAATCACATAGCAACTGAGTGGCCTAGTGGAAAGACCACTGGACTGGGACTATTCCTAGCTCTGCCCCTATCTGGCTGGGTAATCTTGGGAAAGTCACTTCACCTCTGTGCCTCAGTTTCCCATCTGTGAAATGGGACTATGTGAAGTTCTTTGAGATCTATTGATGAAACCACTAGATAAAAGCTAAGTCTTTTTATTATTAACCACAGTAGCATATCAACTGCAAACTTAAGTGAGAACTACAACTGCCCAAATGACCACTGCCTCCTACCAACAAACATTTCTGTTTAAAAAACTAAGAAATTCACTGACAAAAAACTTTGTTAACACAGAATTAAGGTTATCTGGCGATAGCTTGTGTCCCTCCAGAATGCTGAGTTCAGCAAAACTCAAACTTCTGATAATCAGTTAATACAGAGTTAAGGTAAAACCCCACACAACCTTAACTCTGCCCCAACACACCAGTAACACAAATATTGGCACTCTGCCTTTCCTCTAATGGACAGGTGTTATCTGCACTTACCCTATGCTCAAACATGAGCCTACTCCCTTAACAGAATATCACACTTGTGAAATTTAACAACTGCTTCATACCCTTTTACAATCCCTTGACACTTGTACACAGGATATTTCCCAAACCTGGACTTTCCCCTACCCATCATTAAATCCACACACAGCTGCTCTCATATATCATCTCACCACTGCCAATGCCCATGTCAAGAAGCTTCCACTGCCCTGCTACAACCTACACAATGCTGTACTGAATGGATGCAGACTGGAACCCGCATCTCTTTCTTCTGAAAACCCACATGGGGGTACTCAGCCGCAAATCTCCTCATACCACAATCACAGCTCTTCCAAACTGTCCCAGCTCATTCCTCCCCCATTAAATACAGCTACACCTAATGCTTAGAGTGTATGCAGAGGATTTCCAGTGGCTATTGCCAGCTTCACAGGGCTGAGTTAAGGCTGTATTTCCTGGTTTGAGTTTTGCTGAACTTGAAGTTCTAGAAAGGCCTGAGCTACCACCAGACAACTGTAACTCTATGTTAACAAAGGTTTGTGCCATTTAATATGCCTGTATTTAATAAGCCTGTATCATAATACAAATGCACAAGGAGACTGAATTAAGGGAAAGCTTAACGCTGACATTTGTTAACTTTGGAGTGCTTGATTTTTCAACCTTAAAAGTTCTTTTACCAACTTTTTTGGGGAATAGTTATTATATAAATAACACCACCCAGGAGACCGCAATCAGGCATAGGCCCCTATATAAAAGCCTAAGAGACACTCCTTGTCCCCAAAAGCTTAGTCCAAACAGATACTGATAAAAGTCCCCATCCATGCCCCTCTCACCTGGCCAGGGCGAGATTGTTGCTCTGTTGATCACCTCCGGGGCTTTGGACTTGCAATAGTCAGACTGCAGCAGGGTATTGAACAGTGTGGATTTGCCGGAGTTGGTAGCTCCTACGAGATACACATCACCATTGCACTTCCAGGAGTGCTGCAGTTTGGAGATCAGCTCCTCCACTCCATAGCCTGTCTTGGCACTGATCAGGTGCACATCCACCAAGTTCTGGCTCGCAGTCCTGCCAACCTGGCCCCCCGTGCCCTGGACTGCAGGGAGGATGCCCACACGGGCACAGCTCCTCAGCAGCTGTTTTCGAAAGCGATTCAAATAGTCTGGAGAGTCCCCAGGCAACAGGTCCACCTTGTTGCCCACCACCAGGATGTTGGACCCTGCATCCACCAGCTGAGGCAGGTCCTGTAGCACTGAGTCGGGCAGGTCCAGCATGTCCACCATGTATAGCACCAGGGGGCGGCGTCCATGGCGTGGGGGGCTGCGCAGGGCAGCACTCACCAGATTGCGGTATTGCTCCCGGGACACTTGCATGTGCAGCGCCTGCTGGTGATGGACCAGGAGCCAGCAGCGCTGACACACCACCCCTTGCAGGGCCCGGTGCGCCTCTGAGCTCCCCAGGGCCCCCTGCACCCCCAATCCTTCTGAGCCCCCCAAGACTCCCTGAACCCCCAATCCTTCCGAG
>NW_020664487.1:14931238-14936959 GCF_002925995.2 Terrapene triunguis | reverse complement strand
GGCGGGGTCCCGGCAGTGCAGCTCCGCCCCGCAGCCCGAGCAGCTCACCCCGCTGGGCGGCACCGACGGGTCCGGCCGCCCCGTCACCCGGTGCTGCCGCTTCTCCCGCGGCCTCCTCTCCGGGCCGCTCGGGGCGGCGGGCGGCTCCCCGGCCGGCGCCGGGCCCGGCTCGGGCACGTACTCGGGGAAGACGAACTGCTCCTCCTCGCCGCCCGGCTCCTGGGCCGCAGGGCGCTGCGGGGCGGCGGGCGGCTCCCGCCGGGGCCGGGTGGAGAGGCCGCCCGGCCGCAGGGCAGCGGGCAGGAACCGGCCGGGACCCGGGGGCTGCCGGAGCGGCGGGGCCCGGGCCAGGGCCCCCAGCAGCGCGCGGCTCAGTCGGTGCATGAGAGAAGCGAGGCAGCGGCTCCGCTCCCCTGGCCTCGGCCACGCGGAGAGCCCGGCCCGAGACAGCGCCTCCTGCCGGGCGGGCCCGGACCCCACACCGGGCCAAGCAGCGCCAGTGATGCCAGCGCCTTGCGCCTGGCTCGCTGCGTGACCCTGGGCAAATGGCTTAGCCTCTCTTCTCTCCCCCGGCGGTAAATCGGGGCTGGTAAGGCCCAGGGCCTGCCCTCTGTGGGGTGCGGACTGGGCCCGACCCCAGCTGGGGCGGTGGGAAAGCGCTAGGAATCATTGTAATTTATTTATGTGGGATTATTTTTGCAGCCTCAATAATAAAAATAGTGTAGAGTTGTCTCTATTCTTTACTGGACCTAAACAGAATAGAAACCCAAATAAGGTGCTTTACACATTCTTGTCTTTGTTCTTGTTTCTTTTGCTTTTTTAGTTGTTTAAAAAAAAACAACTTGCTGGCTACTCAGTCTGCTGTGAAAATTGATATTAACAAACGTGCAAATATTACTTTTAACAGCAGGCTTACTCAGCCCCAGCAAGCCTGGGGACAAATTAAGTCCTGGATGAGGAGGTCAGTACAGAGGCAGTGGGGGCCAAAGGCGATGGGACATTGGGGGAGGCAGCAGGGGCCAGGGTTGATGGGTGGGTGAGCTTGGGGCCAGAGCCCGTCACTGTGCAGCTGGGGAATGGAGCCCAAATCCCTGTGGCTGGAGCCCGCCCCCCCACCCCCCCCGGGCTGAAGCCCAACCCCACTGCCCCAGGGAAGGTGGGGAACTCACACCTGCTGCCCGCTCCTCCAGCTTTTGTGTCTCCAGAAGGGGGCAGGGCCCAACCACTGCTGGCGGTCCCCGGGGGAGGGTCCACTGCTTTGCGCCCCCCCCCCCCCATCACTGCCCAGGTGTTTGTGGCCACAAGAAAAGCCCCTGATTGCTTCATGTAGCCATGATGGCCGCATTTGAGAAATGCTGGTAAACAGCAGTGCTTCTGAAACTCCCTTTTTATAACTGAGAAACGTTTAAGCGCTTGTGTCTGCATTTCAATGTGTGGTGGCCAGTGGAAACTGGTGTGGGACCAATCACAGTGTTTTAACCCAAGCAACAATAGTGCAAACCTTCTCTCCCCCGCCCCAATCATCTTAAAACCATGCTTTCAATCATAAGCACTATGCAAGGAGGAGGAGGAGGAGGATTGGTTAAAGTGTGGCTCTAAACCTGCAATGAGCATGCCTGGTTCTGGAGCTCACTGCAAAATGATTCAGTCAGGGCCTGTGTTGGTAACTCACTCAATTATAACAAAATACAAACAACTCAGCAAGAAGTGGAGTAAGGGCCCTCTTCGAATGACTGAAGAGTCTTGAAGCCTGAATCAGCAGTGCCTGGTGCAAAAAGCCCTATGTGTGGGTTACCATATTTCAGGTTCCCCTGCACGTGTGTGGGGGTACAAGTTGGAAAACTTGGGGTAGGAGGAGCTGGGGGAGGTACAGCTGGGGTTGCTGGAAGGGGTACATGCAGTGGGGGCAGGGGTGAAAGTAAAATTGAGCTCTTACATCCCCCACCCAGCCCATCTGCACTGCCTAGCCCATGCCCCCCGGGTCTCCAGCGATGATTTAAAGGGCTCGGGGCGGTAGTGGCAGCTGGAGCTGCGGGCCCTTTTAAATTGCAGCCCCAGGGCAGCTACATCTTTTGCTTCCCCCCCCTCGGTTGGCGGCCAGGGGGGGCTGCAAAATGGGCAACGACATTAAAGCGCTGCTGCGGCAGGGTCCTTAAAGCGCTGCCGTGGTAGCGCTTTAAAGTCAGCGGTACGGGCTGGTACTGGTGGCTACTTTTTACTGGTATGCCGTACTGCCTTACTTTCACCCCTTAGTGGGGGTAATCGCTGGAGGTGGGGGGCAGTGTCACTCCCTGTCACGGTGGCAGGGGAGCTGGCACAAGCTCAGGATGCAGTGATGTCCGTCAGGCAGCCCCTCCTTGCAGGACTCCTTCCCTAGGGCTGGGGGCAGGGATCCAGCAGCTGTGGCTGCAGGGGAATAGATCAATCAGCTGCGGATGCAGGGCAGGAACCGATTGGAAGCGGATCAATCAGGGCTCTTTCTGAGGTACAGCATCTGCTCTGCAAGAATCCAAGACATTGCCTGTTATTTGAAAAATCCACCAGGACAGAGAATGGAGGCTCAAAAAAGAGTCTCTGTCCAGGGAAACAAGATGAGTAGCCCCAGAAACCACCGACCTCATACTGCCAGCCTCAAGGATTCAAACATCAAAGGTCTGATTGATTTTAAAATCATGAGATGTTGCTAGCTCTTGGATTGGGTTTAATTGCCTTCTGGTGGCTCAGCCTCCCCTGGTGCTTTCAAGCTTTTCTCCACCAGGCCTGGAAACATTGTTGTAAGGAGGGTAAGAGCAGGGACCCCCGCTTGACACCATGACTCCAAGAGCTGGGGCTTTCTGTAACCCACCCACTACTGCAGGCCTTGCAATACACTTGTGCGAGCTGGCAGCGCCCCTGGCATGATGCTCGGACCCCGAACGAGGGGGGGAGTGGTGTCCTACTGCCACAGCTGGGCACAGCCCTGAATCTCCGCCATGCTCCAGTCCGTGCGTGCGGCACGTTCAACTCTCTGCCCTACCCGCGGCTGGGCCGCGAACACCTCTCTTATGCTCGCCCCTAAGCCCGCCTCAATGCGCACGCGCATTCCGCAGTTCATTCGCGCCTCTCACCTGAGCCGCGCGCAAGCGCGTTCCTCGAGTCTCCGCAGGAAGTGGTCACGAGGCGGCTCAGGCGGACCACAGCGCGAAGTGTGCGCGCAGCCGCAGTGCGAACGGGGGTGGGAGGCCAGCTCATAGCGTGCGCAGCCGAAGGGAGAGCCTGGAGCCGCACGCAGCTGCAGTGCGATAAGGAGGCGGGATCTAAATCGTGCGCAACCGCAGTTCGGCCTAGTGTCATGCGCCTGCGCATTCGCAGCTCCTCCATCGCGGCGACAGGCCGGTGTCGGTAGTTGCAGTGGAGGCCACCCCGCGCTGCCAAGATGTACGACGCGGACGAAGGTGAGCGCGCCACAGCCGCGCCCTGGGGGGCCGGTCCCGTCACCTCAGCCGGGAGCTGGGGCCGGGGGAGGGGAGGCTGTCTCCGCAGCGTGCACCTGGGGGGCGGGCACGAGACCCAGGCCCCCGGGGCCCCTGGCCGGGCCTGGCCGGGCCTGCAAACCCTTGCAGCGCAGCCGTGCCGCGGGGAGGGACCCTGGTCGAGCGAGTCCCTGCGCTTCCCTGCCGGCGAGGCTGTGGGGGCAGAAACGCTTGTGGGGCTGGGGCTGCGACGGGGGGCGGAGGGGTTGCTGGAGGAGCCCCAAGTCCTTCTTAAGTGTCAGTGCTTCTAGCCAGGCGCAAAGAGCACAGGCCTTGCTTACAGGCTGGGGGGCTCCGTCCTGGGAAGCAGCGACCCTGAAAAAGATGGGGGGCATGTGGTGAATAATCAGCTGACCAGGTGCTCCCAGTGCCACGCTGTGGCTAGGAGATACTGCGATCCTGGGATGCATAAACAGGGGGATCTGGAGTAGAGAGGTTATTTCACCCTTATATTTGGCATTGGTGTGATTCCTGCTGGACTGTGTCCACTTCTGGCGCCCACAATTCGAGAAGGATGTTGTTAAACTGAAGAGGGTTCAGAGAAGAGCCATCAGAATGATGAAAAGATGGGAAAACGAGCCTAATAGTGATGGAGCCGAAGAGCTCCATCTATTTAGCTGAACAAAAAGGTGATTTTTATTGTAGTCTGTAAATACCTACATGGGAACAAATATTTGAAAATGGGTTCTTCAGTCTAGCAGATAAAGGTCTAACATGATGTAATGGCTGAAAGTTGAGGCTAGACAAATTCAGATTGGAAATAAAGTGTATGGTTTTAACAGTAAGAGTAATTAACCAATGGAATAATTTACCAAGAGTTGTGGTGGATTCTTCATCCCTGGCAATTTTTAACTCAAGATTGTTTATGCTCCTGGAATTATTTTGGGGGAAGTTCTATGACTAGATGATCAGAACGATCCCTTCTGGCCTTGGAATCTGTGAATCTAGTGTAGACTTGGACTTAGGCATTTCAACAAGTGACCTGGTTTTCAAAAGTGCTGAGCACACAGCAGCTCCTACTGGAATCAAAAGTAGCTAATGGGAAACTGGTGCTTTGAAAAATGGAGGTGTGGATTGAGGATCCTAGTATTAGGCTCCTGTTTTTCAAAGTTTCAACCTTTGACCGTATTTAGTATTCAGTATTTTCTGTAAATTAAAAAGTGTGAGGGCAAAACTTAAATATCTGCATGAGTGTCCAATGTTCTTGAAGCTACAGGTGAAAAATGTGTTTTAGCATAACAAAAACTTTGAAAGATGCTTAGATATTGAAATAGCTTGTCCATGGTTCCTAAATAAACAGGAAACTGAAACATCTGTTAAGATACAACTGAAAGTTAATTGATCTTTACCAAAGGCATAAAGGGCCTCATCCAAAGCCTACTGACTTCAATAAAAATCTTTCTTTTGACTTTAATGAGCTTTGCATTGAATTCAGACTGATTTATTAATTGGTACTCTAGGATAGCACAAGTTTTGCGTGCTGTCATGCATATTCTGCTGAGTGGTGGTAAAGTGTTAGGAACAGATACTTAACCTTAGGAAACAAAGTAGACTGAATCCTATTGTTCCCATAAAAGTTCGTTTTTATAATAAGCCTTCATAGATTGCCTACTTTTTCTCAAGGATCAGTGGAGTAATAAAACTTTTCCGTGTTCCAGATAATAAATATTGTAATTTATATGTGTTACCGTAGTGCTTAGGAGCCCCAGACATGGACCAGGACTCCACTGTGTTAAGTGCTGAGCAAATACAGTAACTCCTCACTTAAAGTTGTCCTAGCTAACGATGTTACAGTTGCTGATCAATTAGAGAACATGCTCATTTAAAGTTGTGCAATGCTTCCTTATAATGTTGTTTGGCAGCCACCTGCTTTGTCCACTGCTTGCAGAAAGAGCAGCCCGTTGGAGCTAGCTGGTGGGGGCTTGGAACCGGTGGACCGGCAGCCTCCCTATTAGCTCCCCGCTCCCCTAAGTTCCCTGTGTGGCAGCTGCCCAGCAGGCTACCAATTGCTGGCAGTTCAGCTGTCCCTCCCCCCACTGCTGTGTGCTGCTCCTGCTCTCTGCCTTGGAGCTGCTCCCAGGAGCCTCCTGCTTGCTGTGTGTGGTGGGGGGAGGGAGAGTCCTAATGTCAGGGTGTCCCCCTCCCCAGGGCCGGCTCTGGCTTTTTCGCTGCCCCAGGCGAAAAAGCCTCCGGCCGCCCCCCCCCCCCC